>NW_027185318.1:5236258-5388758 GCF_022577435.1 Embiotoca jacksoni
AAACACGGCGTTGGCTGTGCAGGCAGTCTCATTGTCAGGCTTGGCTTGCCAGTGGTACACGCTGTGCCTGGCACCCTGTGGAGGGGGAAGGAAGGAGCACAGCAGGGCCAGGCCGCCTCCAACACCTCTCCCACCGAGCCAAAGGCCCCTCTGGTGGGGCTCTGAACACCAGAACAGGCCCAGGGAGAAATGATAATGAGGACCAAGACTGTGTTACACTGGATAACAAGTAGGGATGCCATCACAGGTTTTAAACCACACACGCACACACCAAGACGTAAACATGCAAATATAGAAACATATGCGCACAAGCATGCCTGCTCATAATCAGGCTGGCGGGAATGCAAGCAATTCAACACACACACACACACACACACACACACACACACACACACACACACACACACACACACACACACACACACACACACACAACACACACACACAAACTCACAATCTAGTTTAGAAGAAGATATTGGCACACAAATTTACATCATGTAGTCGTGTGCCTTTCTTCGCACTGCCACAGATCACTTGGCATTTAGTCTGCTTGGCGAGTACAGTGACATCTGATCTTTGGATCAGAAAGAACCACACCCAGTGAAAACCCCAGTAGACACACGGAGATGATGCCAACTGTGCCCAGAAAATTCCCAGCCAACACTTTCAAATTCAGGACCTACAAGGACAGCTGCGGACACCGCGGACGCAAAGTAGCACTGTTTATACTCCTCACTGGGGTCTTCTTGGAGGACGCGTGCCACACATGCGGCATCAGATCGGTGTCTACCGGAAGACAGACTCCTAAATTCTGGGCAATTTTCGTCTTCATGTTTTTATACTGCATAAATTGTAGAAGTGCAGGGAGCGTCAAACCTCTTCCCACAGCCTCTCTTTAAATTCAGCATTCATTTTGGTTTTCCTGTGCGTGTGCAGTTGGTGCCTTTGTAGCGGACAAGTCATCATGGTCATGACAAACTGAGGGTACGTGGTTGTCATTATTATACAAATGATGACATTTATGTCACATCGACCTTCACCTACTCACGAATGTGCAAATTATAATACCGACATAACAGTGTTCACTGTAGCCGCTCTTACATCTTTAAATTGAGGGAAATAAATAAGTAATTCAGGGGCTAAGTCTGGTTTTATTATGTCACAAATGAATAACTCCATGGACTGAATATATATTTGATAACAACTTAAATTGAACAAATTTGTAATGCTTTGAACACAAATTAAGGAATTAATTTGGTCATTAGAATATGAGTTATTGGCTTTTTAGGAAACAAATTATGGATCACTAAATTTATGTTGACAAATTAACAAAACTTTAGTCTTGATTTCTCATTTCTCATACTACCCATGCCTATATATTTATTGACCCATCGTTTTGAATATTACATTTTATTGCCTACAAGGAGAACAAAAGTGGTTCCTTCCGGAGACCATGTTGCCACGCAACTTCAGGTGAAGAGACGAGGACGGTTGTTACAGCACTGTGATTTATGTGCAACAAAGATCATGCTAAAAAATGTGAGCAACCTAAAAACAAAAAAGTGAAAGGTGTCATCTCAAGTGTTGATAGAATTATGCCAATCCAACTTGTGATTACAGCACCTGTGGAAAGCGCATGGTGTGTAGATATACCCCACTGTATGCATGTGTGACTGCGTTGTGAGATGTTAAAGATGAGAGGGGATGAAAATTGGATTAAATTGTGTGTGGCAGCTCACTGTAGGGAGGTAATTAGGGACAAACATTGAGACGCAGAGTCTGATCTCTCCTGCTGGAGGTTAAGTGAAATAGGAGCTGTGAGTCCCAGCGTCCCGGTGGCACAGTGATTAGAATTTCCTAATGTGGGGCTAATGGGATGTCAGCCGGGAGCAGAACCCCTACACGGAACCACTCATAACAACAAGTGGTCAAAGATCAAGCCTGATTAAAGAGATAGAGAGGAGAAACAGGAACACTTTGCCACTGTTGATGATGAAGCAGGCACATCTGAGAGTTATCGGTCCTGACTATCAGCTATATCATCACACCATTCAGGAATACTAAGATGAGAAGTGGGACATTACCATTTTGTTAGATTCATGATTGGAATTTGCAAAACAATTTTAGCATTTCATTTTGATAACTCACAGATTGTAAATGTCTCCAAACACGTGTAAAATGATACCAGCTTTTTATGTGCAAACCTCAACGAGTTGCAAATCAGCAGATTTATATATCATTAAGATGCAACACAAAGTAAAATACATTTGTAGACAGATGTCGGGGTCGTACTTGTTTTTTTGAATGGCGTGTTGCTTCTGTTTGTGTCACCCTCCGTCATAAGAGTACCTGCTTTTTCTCCAGTTCTATGACTTCCGCAGCTTGTTTGTTTTTCTGTTGTTCACCCACTCTGGCCCCAACTTGCGTTTGAATATTTGATCAACCTCTGATGAGGATTAGACAGCATCCCCAGTTGCCAGTTGCGGCGGGGTCTGCGGTTGAAATAACAACAATAGCAGCACAACTTGACTGCCAGCCCCTGATGATGAAACGACAGGAGGAAACAAAAGCATCCCCCAGAGCTGCAGATGTTGACGCTGGAAGCTGTTTGTTGTGTGAAGGTGTTTGTGAGGTAGAGGTGCCGTGCTTTTGTGTGAGTGTGCGTTTGATTGTGTGTGGGTGTATGAACACGTGTACTTACACATTTATGTGTCTATGGAATGTGTGTGTGTGTGTGTGTGTGTGTGTGTGTGTGTGTGTGTATACACACTGTATTTCTGCATGTGTGTCAGAGCTGCGGCCCTGTGGCTATGAGGAACCCAGCTGGGAGGAAGAGTGAGTGCATTCATCCTGGCTCTCAGGGGCCGGGGGCCACACAGGTACCCAACGAGGGGATGAAAGGCTGCTCTGCAGATGTCACCCGCTGGGGTTCAGTGGCCTAGCCAGCAAATGTCATGTTTGGCAGCTGGCATGCTGCTGCTCTCCCACCAGTTGTTGGCAGAGGCGTCTTCTAAAGGATGCTAGAGTGGGATGCGAGCACCGGGAGCGCCCTAATGGGAGCAACATTAAAGAGAGTTGCTGGCTTCTGTCTGTCATAGAACATTAACCTTGTCCTGTTTCCTGCTTCTCTCGGGCAGCTGACGCATATACTCTCTCACTCGCACGCTCCCCCTTTTCCCACTCGTCCCCCTAGTAACTTACACACACACACACACACACACACACACACACACACACACACACACACACACACACACACACACACACACACACACGTGCTCATTGCATGGCATGTATTTGTACACACAGGACTACCATCTGTTTATAGGGTCAGTTGACCCAAATTACAATTTGTGCAGGTTTCTAGATGTGTGTCTTTCTTCCATTCTAATACAATGGAGGTGGTGGTTGTTACAGGAGTGAAAAATGAGTGAAAGTGAATTATTGTGTGTTCAGTATATACATATATAGTCGTAATTGTCATGTGATTTTCATCTCAACTCCCACCTTTTCTCAAACGCGGACTTTTCACAGTATTTGCCTTTTCCTGTTTTGCACAACATATGGTTGTTCGGTGTCAAAGGTCACATGACTGGCCAGTGGGTTGTAGACCCTCCCGCTGTCCCACAGCTGAGCTCCCTAGAGTTACTTGCACACAGGAACATCTCCCGCTATATGACCAAACGCCACACATGACTACACATCCACATGCACAGACACGTGCACTGCTCTTCTAGGTGACACATCCTCTGCATGACATTTTGTAAGATAAAAGCAGTCATATATATAACACAAACAGACAGTGCTTCAAATAGGCCTACATGTCAAGAGCTACAGATATTATCCCAAGTTTCAGCGAATGATTTAAAGCAAGTGATCCAAGTGCGTACAATAGAACAGGGTGGTGTGTATTTTTTCTTGCTCGTCACGCAGTAATTCCATTGGCATTGGCAATACTGTTCCAGTTGTTGGCCTTTGTGTTAATGCTCACCAGGGCCTGTACATGAAAATCCCATTTGTGCAAATGCTAAAGGAAAGCATTAAAGAAAGGTCAGTTTCTCACTGTAGGATTGCTTTTTAACAACACATCAATCCCTCCATAATACTAGAAAACACATGGGGGATGACTGGACACTTTGTTGTGTGCGTTCGAGTGAAGGAATGAGATCATTTTTCTGATCGTTTTCTGTCACGTCAATAATAAGAAACATATACATGGCAGTGTTGGGAAAGAAAGATGAGGCAGTGGGTTCACTTACTCATCCAACTCCATGTAACAGTTCACTAGCATTTACAGTGCATTTCCATTTTACCCACAGCCTTTATTTTCTTTACTCTGAGAGTCTAAAAGAAGGGTATGGCTTTCTAAAGATTTATGTTTTGCGAGACCTGTGAATTATTTATTTTGATTTTGATTGTAAAGGCAACTGGCAAATAATGTCTGCCTTTTCATGTCCACATTATACAACTTAAAAAAGCTTATGCAACTAATCCACTGTTGGGGGGGGGGAGTTTAACTTTGATAACTTGTAATCATAGATAATTATACTCACAGTCAAGGTTGTATTTATATGTATCATTTAAAGCAATTCAAATGATTTAATATTCCATTATTATGTCATTTTACCCGTACCTATAGTTTATATAGTCGAACAAAATGATTAATTTGGCCTTTAAAGAGCCGCGCGTGTAACACTCAGCTAAAACACTTTGGCTCTGTGTTTAAAGGTTTACTGTAGTTTACCATCACACCACTGACAAATACACACACACACACACACACACACACACACACACACACATATGTACATGCATGTGCAGATAAACACACATGAATACACGAACATACTCACAAACACACACTCATTTACACACTTGCCAAGTGGACAAATCACACCCAGGGGATTTGGATGCATGCAATTAAGATTATGATCAATGACAAGTCAATCATGTGAGCCTGTTCTCCTCTCCCTTCCCCAACTCAGCAATTATTCTCCAGCTGGCGGGGTCTGCCCTGAACCATTGGAGGAGACATTATACTCCTCTTTTTACATCATTTCTTTTTCCTACCGCCTCCACTCCGTATCCTCCTGCTCCACCCTCACCCTCCTCCCTAGTCTGACTCCCCATACAGAGCAGTTTGCTTTGTCCCAACAGCTCCTCCTTCTCTTCCTCTTTGGCATCTCTATGGAGCAGTTAGCTCTGTCAGTCACATCTGACAGCTCGGGGCCCTTCACCATTAGCCCCTGGCCTCCGAGCCTTCAGTTTTCATGTTAGGTCACATACCCCCTCCAACACCAAACAGACAGATGAGGGATGGGTGTAACTTTGGCCTCAGTTGAATGTTGAAACTTCAAACCTCCAGCCTTAAAAAAGTGACACTGGTTAATTATCATTGATTTTTTTTTTTTTTTTTGTGCTGGATTACTGCCAAATATGGACAAACTTATTTTGGTTACTATTGTTTTCAGTGTTGTAGCATGAAAAAGCTGCTCATTTTGTTGACCAGACAGAGTTGTGTGGAATGAACACAGACAACAGCAGGAGAGGAGCTGCACCTGTCCTCTTCCCTGTTTTGTTCTTTTTTTTATTGGCAGCCCAAACAGGCTCGATTTCACAGTTTCTCAGGTACATTTGCTGCTGTGCTACCAACTGCACTGCGTAACAGTGTTCCGTGTGGTTGTGTGTACGTTGAAGAGAGGCATGGGCTCAGCTCTGCCCATTATTCATACTAGAAAGGCTGGCGGGCTGGCCAGCAGACCCATTGCTCCTGCGCTATCTGAGAGCAGATAAAGGAGGCAGGTGTGAGGAGGAAATTAATGTAAATCCATCAGTCTTCAATTAGAGCTCTGCTCACACCCAAAATAAAGACTCCATCTCACACCAATAGGACCCCGGCTTTATTCACATCCCAACCCCACCTGCACAACCACAACAACAGCAGCAGCCCGACCGCGTAAACACTCAGGAGCTATATAATGCAATGTTTAATGATGAGAGCGTGCGGGATGTGTGATAGGTGCAGGTGCGAGGTGTTTTCCAGCCATGGTGTACACGGTTGTCCATTAGGCTCCCAGTGTGTGGCCCAGCTAATTCTGTGTGCCTGGAGGTGCAGGGGCAGAGGCTCTCCATGGACTGTGTGCTGAGGGAAGAACTGCAGTTTAACCTAATTTGGTTCTAATTACAAAGACAGGAAGTCCACCTGCCACACATACGGCTGTGCTCTCCTCCCCTCCAAGGGTTGGAGAGAGTATGGAGAGAAGGGAGAGCGTCTGAGAAGGTGGCAAGAAAGAGATTTTGTGATTTTTGTAGTTTTTATTATTATTTATTTTATCTTGTATTGTGTCCTTCTATGTCGTAAAAATGAGTCCCGTCATTTCACAGCATCTTTAGTCCCATTTCAGATGAAACCAAACTGAATATTTGGAATATCTGCCCTGACAATAAATATTTGAAAAGCCAGTCTCCCATTAGATAGGAATTTCAAGGAGTGGAGGGAGATTTTTTTAATGTCAAAATGCACGTTATCTGACAAGAACAAAACAGTGTTATCTTAAAAGTACTATTCCAGGTATGCCAAACACTGAATCAGCTGCTTGGTTAGCGACATGGGAAGATTTACATGTCATTTTTATTAGTCTGTGGTGTTTGGGTTGCTTGGTGATTGCGGACATTAGTGTTAGCCATAATAGTTTAGCCACAGAGAATTTTGAACATAATGCTGATCACATGACATCATCACAGGGAGGATTCATTAAAACCAAGACAAGAGTTGGTGAATAAAAAACACGTCGTTGACCTTGTTATTACTTGCTTTTGGCTTTGCTGTCGTGTTTGGCGACATGATTTGGATTTGTAGAGGTCTAAGTATCAACTTTCATTTAAACAGCAGATTTCCTCTGTGCTTTAACTTTGTGTGATAATATTTTGCTGGTGTTACAGTACGGGGAAAAGGGAAATATAATTTCAGGATCGGATCAATGTTGGTTTTGATCTTTTCATGGGATTTGTTCCCAATAGAAAAGAGACTTTTTCTATAAAACCACCATTTCTAAAGCATTTAAGCATTATTACATGCAGGAACTGCTTTCAAAACACCTGTTGGAGCTATTTCATTGCTTGCCAGCTGCTCAATATCAACTTTTTGGCATATTCAGCCCAAAAGATGCAAATAAATACAGCTATCCCTGGCCTTAGTTTGAATTTGCAACCTGCAAAGTCTTTCATGTGTCAGGCCCTATCAGCTGACCAGATCTCCCAGCGGTGTTAATGGCAGGCTGTGGCGGTGTAAAGCTCCCCAACAAGGGACCTGATTGTTCTATTAATGTGTTACTTCCTGTTGGAGTCCCTTCTCCGGAATGGAGCTGAGTGGCCGGTGCCGGAAGAAATCCCCACATCAGAGCGATCGCAGGCTGAGGTTTCACTTAGTCGGTCAGTCAGCCAGCCAGCTAGCCCGAAAGTCAGCCAGTAAGTTTCTATTGCTGCTGATGGGAGAGATGGATTTCATGAAAGCAGTCTGTGGACCTGACACCAAGTCTGAGGATCTTGGTGGTCCAAATCAGGCTGGGTCAAATCACACAGTGGGTTTGATACCAAGTTCACAGACATTGCACAAATCTACTGTACATCGTTCTCTAGTTGTCAATATAAATGTAGAATTTGTTTATATTTAAACAGTTTGTTTGAGCGTATGCTAATGTACAAATGTATTGTATTGTACACTGTATCTCATTTTGTGAAATGGCACACAAATGTGGTATAAATGTTTGTACAATTTGGCACTTGAGTGTTTGCAGTGGTGATTGTTGCCACTGTGAATTCCTTCAGCTTATTCCCCCCACTCCCGGATTTAAAACTTTGATCTCAAGGTATTAAAGTCAATAGTATCCAAACGGGGTATGGAGTAGAGCAGGGGCTTATAGGGCTTTATACCCTACTCTATATGCAGGGAGCTATCAGAGACCAAGCAGAGGCAGCATGGATGAAGGTGAGATGAGGAGGCAGAGAGACAGCGAGAGTCAGGAAGAGAGAGCGAGTGAGACAAAACAGAGACGGAGACAATTTGGCTGATCATGTGAGTAGCAGGTCAACTCCTTGGCAGAGGAAGTGCTGTGTTGCTATGGCAATATGCCTTTTTAACCACCCAAGAGTCATGGGCCAGGGCGGCATCGTCGGTGTGAGCGTTGTTCAAGAAGCACTGGAGATCAGGGCCTTAATCAGTCAGCACTGATACAAGGGTGAAGAGTGGGGATAGAGCCTGAGGCTATTTGGAACAGGAACATCAGTACACACACACACACACACACACACACACACACACACGCACACACACACACACACACACACACACACACACACACACACATCTTTACACACACAGAATCTGATGCACAAACAAATTAAATAATAACCAAGCAGAATTGGTGATTTGTGTCCTTCATGATTAGCAGTAATTTAGCATCATTAGTTGATATGGAGGGAATTTAAGGAGTGGATCTCAGCAATAATAGCTCAGTGGATTAACATTTAACACTCATTTCTCCAGTGGAGAGGATCAGTAAGTTGCTCATATGGTTCAATATGTGCAACTCCTGTTGGCATCCCGCGCAGCTGCAAAGAAGTAAATAAGGAGGAAACTTGTGCGGTGTGCCCAATTTGTATCATTTCCCTCCAAGGCTCTAAAAGTCTGAAGAGCAAATCTATACTGAAGTTATGTTACGAAACTTAATAACTGACCGACCATCTGATTCACACCCTATCTGTCCAAGACGTGGCACATATTTATTTCCAGCAAGTGATTGCATCAAATTTGTCCTGTTTTTAACTTTGTTAGAAAAAACATGCTTGGCGGATGCACGGCACACACTGGTGGCTGCAGGGAGCCAAAAGCACTTTATTTATGTTTGGATGGCAGTGGGCGCTCAGTTCTGCTTGGCACAGACAGTGTGCTGTGGTCTTTGGCACCTCTTCGCATCCATCCTGTTCCCCTGACATAGACTCTCCCCATTTCTATTGGGCCTCTGTAGCATCTTGTGTATGCGTGTGTACGTATGCATTTGCATGTGTTTGGAACTATGCATGTATGACGTGTCCTCCTGTTTATATGTTCTTTGAACTACAGTTAAGATATTTTCTACCCTGAATATCACATAAAAGAGACAGACAGCAGCAACACTTTATATCAAATTTTCATTCACTCTTTTATCCATACTTTTTTAGAAAAAGGACTACCAGCTCTACTAATTAGGCATGAGTTTTTCACAGAGTGGTTTTGAAATTGAAACTAATCTCCAGTGCACCTAAGGTCATGGGACTGCACTCTTCAAAGTTCCAAGAAGAAAAATACTACATGAATTAAGATGAATACATTATGCCAGTGGCTAATCGTCTACTTTGAGTCTTTGCTGCTTGAAACTTACTTAAGACGTCACATGGAGGGCATGAGTGACTCATGTGGTAATACCAGCCAAGTGCAAACTCTAATCTTCTCTCAGCTCTGCTTATGCAGGAGAGAGCACTCTGCCAGGGCGTCCACTGAGCAGAGCCATTCCAGAAATTCAAAGTTACAAGGTCGGTGTACATCTGCTGGCGGAGGAACATAAAGTAAGCAAATATCCCCAGGTTTATACCCCAACAATCTCATTTATTATTTTTTTCCTCCACCTTCCCAGCACTTTTCATGTTACCTCAAGGAACCGACTGACCCTCACTTGGTATATAAATATATAATTTATATCTCATATATTTATAAACCAAAGCAAGGCCAGCCACCTTAAAAGGAAGCGAGGCCTTTTTCCTTGAGCTGGAGTTCTGCGGAGTCTGTTGAGGCTCAAACCCTGGATTCGTAGCCTGGGTTTCCTCAGTCCGGAGCAACCAGTGCAGCAGAGGGCTGGGAAGAGAGTGAATCTGGTCAGGCGAGCAGGCCATCCGCGCCCAGATAACGGCTGATACTGAGACTAATTTGGTCATGTGCAGGGCTGCCGGATGACGAGGGGCTGATAAAGAAAACATGGCAGATAGACAGCTGGGCTGCCGGAGGAGGATGTGAACTCTCCAGATCCTGGCTGGTGGATTTTAAGTGTTCTGAGCCTGCCTGTCTGTCTGTCCATGTATCTGTCCAGTGTCTGTTTGTCTATGTATCTATGAATTTAATCATAAAGTGTCACAAAAATGTCTCTCCCAAAAGAATTGCTTGGGTTTTGAAATTTGGGCTAAAACTTGTACACTTGTAGTGGATTTCTTTTATGGTGGATGCACAGCATTATTAAATCAACCCATTTATTTTGGTCCCATTTGGCCCTTCGGTGTAGTTTTCACATTGTCAACACCAACATATAGCTGACTGACATCTCAACTGCACCATGCATGTGATGGATGGACAACTATTCCTTGCGGAGGAACTGCTGTGTGAACATGAGCAGTCTGGGCCTGTGCAGTATGATTACAGAGCAGCAGCACAGTCTGAGAAGCCCTGCTGGGGTCATATGGTTCTGACAGTCCTGGTCTGCTTAGGCTAACACAGAGCCTGTTGCCTGGCCTAGGAGAGGGGAAAGACAGAGATAGTGTTTGTTGTGGTGTGTGTGTGTGTGTGTGTGTGTGTGTGTGTGTGTGTGTGTGTGTGTGTGTGTGTGTGTGTGTGTGTGTGTGTGTGTGTGTATGCGCGCTGATTGGCTCCCGGAAGATCAGCAGCGGGCTCAGGACGGCGAGGAGACTGCTGGGAAATGTCTGTGTCACCGGTGTCACCCAGGCAAGCAGATACACAGAGCAGCAGTCATGGACACATTCTTGGCCCAGGCCGATCTCCAAACACACTCACTACCACGATCCCCCTTCTTGCACTTTGAAAGCTCTCACTCTGCTTCCTCTCTCACTTTCTCTGGCATCTTGAGATCTGTTGCTCTTTCTGCACACACAGACCACACAGACCACACACACACACACACACACACACACACACACACACACACACACACACACACACACATACACGTTTTCTCTGGGACAGCTCAGCAAAGAAGAAAAGAAGAATATTTTACGATGTTGAGAAAACTTTTTGAAGACTTCCCAGGAACTTTTGTCACATTAATTGAGGATTTAAAAAAAAAAAAAAAAAAAAAAAAAATGTTTTAATTATTATTATTTTTATTTAAATTAAAAACAATTTTTTTTTTTATAATTGTCTCAGGATGTTTAGCCTTGAATAATTTGCAGTCTTTATTTCTGCTCTATCCTCTTTAATTTAGTCTAAAAGGTTTCTCACCCTTTCAATGCACTGCAGGCAGAACAGCCAAATGAAGCTAACTAGCACCCCCTTTTGAAAGTGCACGCTTGACCAGAAAATTCTCCCATCATTCTCTTTTCATCATGTTTGAGGCTCACCAAGCAGATGAGCTTTCTGTCACCCAGGCAAATCCAGATCGGTCCATCTCACGGAAATGAACCGATAGAGTGATGAGCTGAATTAGCGATTAATTGGGATTAAAATGTTTACCACAGGAGGTTGTTGTGGATGACCTTTTATGTACTGGGTTTGTGTGTGTGTGTGCGTGTGATGTGTGCTAGAGAAAACAACAGCTCAGCTTTGATTAATATGGATTAGGAGTCTTACAACTCATAATTCACACACGGAACAAAAACATGTTTGGTAAAACCCTAATTCCTCTCCAATATGAAAAAAAGAATGTTATAGAAAAATGGGTGCATGAGAGGCAATCTGTAAAGAGCTTTGTTTACTAATGTAGACAATCACTATGAAAGTGCAATCCATTTACAATTTAACTGCCACTTAATATCATGTAATATAATGTTGTCCAGGGTATTGCTTTTTAAATCAGCTCCATAGGAAGGTGATAGCAGTGCGTTTTAAAGTGGCACCGAAGCACTGAAGTTGCAGTTACCATTAGTATGATTTTAAAAAGCATTTTTATGTCGTCATTTCCGGATTTCCTTGACTTGAAACTTTATACTTATATGCATTTTTTTAATTAATTTTTTTATTTCATTTTCATGAATGATTGTCTCTGTCTTGATAAACATTATTAGACAACACGGACACTGGAAAGACAATGTAGATATGTCCGTTCTGTCCTTGGCAAAGTTCGATGTGTATATTTTATATATTTGTAGCTTTTTTTTGTGTGTGTTTTTTACAAAAGGTATTCGACACCAATACATATACAATAGCTCACACGCCAGTCATTGTTTAGTCATCACAATAGAGACACACATCCATCTAGTCATTAATCTCCATCCTGCGTTTATATAAACATACAGTACATTGAATTCATCCAGACACATTTCCAGTCATCTCTGTCAGAGCCCCAGGAGTTTGAGCCCTTACACCAGAGAGCGGTGTGGGAGAGACCCGATAAGCAGCTCAGACTGGATCAGTGGTTGCAGGAGGGAAGCATGAGAGCTTCTCACACAGCCCCTTCCACAGTATCCTCCATTCCTTCACCATTTACATGTGTTCTACCCTTTTCCTTTTTTAATGAATTATTCTATACAGTATTTCTCATGGTTTTCCTTACATCTGCGTACACTGGCATGTTTTGATCTCTCAATTTGCTCCTCGCAATAAGCAACTACTGTCGTGTGCAGTGTTTTCTCCACCTATTTTGTCTTTGCCGTCACTTTTTTTTCAACCCCTTCCCCTGTTTCACCTCCAGCCCGCTTAAAAACACTTTTTTTTTTTTATTTGAGCCCTACCCTCTTTCCTCTTTGCTTTTTTTTTTTTGGAGCACAACTAGTTTCTACTCAGAGTTTGGAGGCGTTGGAGGTCAAAGAGGAGATGGAGGGCCGGGGAGTGGAGGGAAGGGAAAGGGAGGGCTGAATGAGTGTTGAGCTGGTCGGTCGGTCAGGTGCAGCGCCACCAGTGATCATTAGGGTTACAGCTGCCCGGGCCAGATTGTGTGCTGCCTGCACCAGGCGAGATGTTTTGCCCAGGGAGAAGAGCGAGCATCTGTCTGTCCCTCCCCGTAGACAGCAACCTCCTACCAGCCTGTCCAACTCAACCCAACTGGTAACAAGGTCACCCAACTCTTACTTTCTCTCACTCACTCGCACACACCCACTCTCAACTACTCTGCACTTCTTTTCCTGTTTTGCTCACTCCCCCCTTTGCAGACAGCTCCTCTCGCTCGCTCTCTCTTCAGGACAGGTTGTGAAAGCAGCAGGGCCTTAGTGCAGTGCAGATTGCATGTGATATTTGGAATGAAATGAAATTTATGTGAGTGCAATGCAAATGCGCTTAGCACTGCAGAACAGCGTTTCTCTTTCATACTGTAGAGACTGTTTATTCGTTATCTGTGCCCAATGTTAATTGCATAGTATGATCCTTGTTGATAAAGGCATACTTTCATCACTGGAAAAATAATTGGCTCCAACAATTTGAGGACACATTTTTAAAACATTTTTTTTTACAACCATTGTTTCCCTTTATCTTATCAAACTGATACAAAATTATAATTATGCTCAAACCCCAAAGGGGGACTTGTAGCTCTATGTGTATTCACCACAGAGCTGACATTCTTTAACTTCTCTTTAAATACTTTAAATACCTGATGAGAGAGCCTGTTTAACTGCCTTGAACCAAAATGTATTGAGATAATATTTTATGAGTTGTATTGATTTTTGACCTACAATAAACGACATTGTCAGGGATCATGAAACCTTCAAGTCAGTATATATATATATATATATATATATTTACTTAAAAATGTATTAAATAACTGTTTCAGTAGTTGTGTAAAAAGATACCACTCTTATTTTGGTCTGTTCAGTACACAGTCAAACCAAGTGGCTGGTTAGCTTAGCTTAGCATGATGACTGGAAACAGGGGAGGCAGCTAGCAGGAGTCTGTCCCAAGGTAACGAATCCATCTGCCAGCTTACTTTATGTCCCATTTGTTTCTTCAGTACAAAAGTTGGAAGTTTAAAACCAAAAATGTGTGGTTTTGTGGAGGCTAGTGTGTGGGACGATTTCCTGGCCCGACACATCAATGTCCTGGAGTCTTGTTGTCTCCGTGAGGTTGCCAGGCAACATGCAGAGACTGGACAACAATCCCATTTGAAATATAGCAAAGTGTAGACTGTGTATCCTGACTGTATTAAAAAAAAAAAAAAACTCTTTCATTAAAAATGTGCATATACCTGGATTTATTGATAAGATAACAATTTTAGATTTCTATTTTCTGAAAAATATTTGAAATTAAAGTTAATCATATTTTCCGTTTACAGTGATGTTGAACTGCAAACCTTGTTGCAGTTGCCCACTCCTGTCCATTCCCTCTTTACAACAACAGGAGGATTCACCCTTCCCTCACCAACCCCCTGCGCGCCTTAGCTCTTGTGTTGTGCCATCAGACCTCGAATCCGGACTACTGCTGTCCACCTGGTCCTCAGCCTTCCCTAGTTTTCTACAATACTCCTTTTCTTCTTTCATGCCACTGGCTTCCTGGTGCTGCTTTCATCCAGTTCAAAACTCTGGCACTGGCCAACAGAGCAGCGAAGGAAACCGTTCGTCCGAACCGCCAAGCCAAGGTCAGCCTAGCCACTGCTCTCCTGTAGTACATCGTCTCAGGCTGTCCTAAAATCCCTTCATTTTAGACTTAATCTCAACAACCCTGTTAGTATACTTATTTAAAAAAAATTAAATCTTTTCAGGGGTTGTACTTTAGCGCTAAACATGCTTCCCCCCCCCCCCCCCCCCCCCTCCATTGTGGTTTCAATGCACTTGTAAGACGCTTTGGACAAAAGTGTCTGTCAGATGCGTGCGTAGTCTTGAGTTGGAAGTGTATACTGTAGCCAACCAAGTATACGCAGGCTAATTGGCTAAGAATTATAACACTCTTAATATGCATTTGAAGCTCTGCATACAGAAGGTCTGCTGTTTACACGCAAATCCTACCAGATTATGTGGGAAAATCCTCAGAGGAGTGATTTCTTCTTTGGTTGGGTGCCAGACTTCAGTATTGTTTGATAGGGTTTGAGGTGATTTGTTGATTGAATGCATTAGGTGATGGGTGCTAATCTCTCTGATCTAGCTTTGTTCGTGGAATCACATCAGGACTGTATGACGGGGGGAAATTGTACCGGGCAACAAATAGCATATGGCCTCTGTTGTTAATCTATCAAAAGCAGTGACCCCTTCACAACAATAAACAGTTGATGAAAATGTAGAATATGAAGCAAGGTTGAACAGCTTTGTTGTTGTTTTTCGAGAATAAAAAAAAGAAGCAAGATTATACAATAAATAAGCATGTGGTTCCCACAGGAACAGCCTTCCCTATAAAAAGGAAGCCCATGATATTTCACCGCTGTCACAGCAATCCTCAGTATGCACACATAACACTCACTTTGAACAAGCAACACATTTGCTGTGAGTTGTTGGAGTGGAGGGGTTAGAAAGAAGAGAAACCTTTAATTCATTTTGACAGCATCATCTGCACTCAATTGTCAGCCAGACTGAATGAGCTGGGCCAGGAGCTCGCAGAAAGGGGCTGAAACAGGTGTGACACCAACTTTCTGCCTCACAGGAGACGATAAAGCCCTTGGTCAAGGGCATAGCACCTGGGCCATTGTTTTATCACACAAAATAGCTTTTAAGTGCAAATTTCCACTTGGTCCTAAAGGAGACCTGGCCTCTGCACTTGCTTTACTCATCTGAACCAATATGTGATCTGTCCTCATTTGCATAATGGGCAGAATGGAAATGAGGGGCCAGCTTTGTCAGCCCAAGACAAAAAGAAGAAAGAAAAAAGGGAGGCAGACTGATGCCATTCTGTTGAACTGCATCTGTACAACACAAAGGAGTGATATCTTGAGTCTCATTTGACCACTTTTAATTATGATCAGAGCTTATATTGAGGACTGCCACTCATGCGGTTTGACAAAGGCTTTATAAGTGGCTGCTAAATAGGAGATAACCGAACAACATACAAACAAATGACGTAAGCACGCTTGTATATATGTTTTTGTCCTATTAATTACTAATGCCCCAGGATTCAAGCTTTTTTAAAATTTCAAACGCATCTTTTTCACTTTTCCTGCTACTGTTTGACAGAGTAGAGTTACTGAGGCGTCGGCAGCTTCCCGTCTCGTAGAGGGCTGGATACTTCTGCTTATTTTTTGCTGACTGCATTTCACTCATGTTGCATCATATGTTTTCAAGTTTCATCTCTCAGTCTGCCTAACAAGAGATCAGTGAGTGAGGACTTGGCAGTTGGACTAGAATTAATCCCCATGATGAAACCGATTCTTCTCTGTCATTCATCGAAACTTCATCTACTGTTTTACTGCTCAGCAGATAATTGACCAAACTGTCATTCATCCCAGCTGCTGATATGTTGTTCATATCCTAACTTCTGCTTCAGATGAAGTGACAGATTTACTATTGGAGTACATTTGCATATATGTCGATTAGATGTTTCCATTCAAACATCTCCAACGAAGAGGTCAAACTGAGTTCAGTATGCCAGTATCTGGTAGGTATTCCAGGCTACTTAAGCAGTCTGCCTGAAGTTCTCTGCCTAACAAAGGCTGACAGCATCCACTACAGAAACAGCAAAGTTACGAGAAACTGATTTGAATTTCAAAGGCTATAGAGCAAATTTGTGTAACAGCTTTTTAGAGCTCCAAAACTTGAACCTGATCTCTTTTTAGGAAAATTAGATGAAATTCTTTTGGGAAATCTGTTTGGGCAGAGCTAGGCTAGGCTACGTAACTTTGATTACATTTAGCCTCTGCTTTATTTATAACAATAACAGTTACTAAAATGTTGGAGCGTCAAAATTGATTGTTCAGTGACAAAAAAAAAAACAGATTTAGTTAAGGCTAGCGCTTTGGAGTATTAGTTTTATTGTTATTCCTTTTAAAAAATGTCACATTTCTATGGCAGTAAACTTCTTATTGGTATAATACATGTTAACATGTTTTTATCAAATATGTTGTGAACTATTGTCCATTTTTGTTTCCTTATTTCTTGGCCATCAAGTTTTCTTTCAGTGCTCTACTCATTCTAATTGATAAAAAAAACAAAACAAAAAAAAAAACACCACAGAGCTCGACATAGCTGATGGGACTTTCTTCACCCGAGTCTGGAGTTTTCGTGCACATTGCTCTGCAACGACGTGGCCTCCTCACCACCTGCAAAAAGTGGGCCCTGTGGCTGGGGCTTCACACTGTCAGCAGCGGTGCTCTGCAAATAGCAAGATGTCACTACCCACATTGACTTGAAGGCATCTCCACTATGACTCATTTCTCTTTTTCAGTTAACCACCGCGCGTCTTTATTGTTTTGTGGGCTTGTGTGAACTGCAAACAGCACTGTGGTGAGACACTGCACCGAAGATTGAAGTGCAGTAGGAAAATTACCACATCTCGCACCACGTGCATAAAAGGACATATGGGTCATAAAATATTATTGTTTGAGTATGACATGCCATTATAGCCATCACCTGTCATCAGTGATTGTGGATTTTAAGCACTCCCAGTTGAAATGTATCACTTCTTATGACACTGAATCATTATTTATGGATACACGTTTTTTTTTTTTTTGCAATATTCTCATAGACACACACATCCAAAACAAGAGCAAATGATTCTTACTGAGAAAATGACCTCTTTACTGTTTTCAACTGGGAAGCGTTGTTATAAGATATGAATGCTTGTGTGATATTACCAATGAACCCCTACTTACTTTGTCTTTTTCCCTCGCCATACTGGCACTTCGGCACAACCGTATTTACTGTAGTTTAATCTTCTTGAGCTTTCTACAACCAGGCAACACGTCCACATAAATTCTTACATGGACAAATACACAAAGAGGCAAAACCCTGTCGCCTTGTTCTCTGTGAAGGTAGATTATCTGTGAATGCACAGAGAAATTTCTCTGGGGATGCTTTGGCGCCGAGTAATAAAACTCGGAGAGTGTTGCCTTTGCCAAGCTGAGACATCTGGTCACCTTATCACAGATAAGTGGGGGTTAGTCCTGGCATCTGCTAGAATTAATCCATTTTGCAAACACAGTTATCCTAATCTCCTAAATATGTCATTCCACAACTGTACAAAGCAGTAGGTACAATTTCACCTTTCCTTCTCCAGTGTGCACAAGATTGATCAAGGCACACTTCGCTGCACTGTGTTATGAAACGTGAACAGAGACACGGTATAGAAGTGGAAGACAAAAAAGGTTGGAAATCGGTGTCACAACCTGCACCTGGCCAACTATTTGCCGGTGCCCAGTCTGGTCTACAGCTAGCCACCTAACATCCCTGCATGAATATTCATGTGGGTGGATTTCTCTTTTGTTGCCTGCCTAGTCAGCAGTCACAGAACACATGGTGAGTGTTGGCAGCACCCGGCCTAGGTAGAGGGGCCGCGGACGGAGGCAGTGGCAGGAACCAGGACCTGTGAGGCTGACTGACATTTCCATCTGTGGCGAGGCCTGGTAATTATCGGGGAGAGGAGCGCCCGCAGCAGCGCGCCATCTGCTAGGGGAGATGGCTCAATGAGGTATGAGCACGAGCGGCACTCCGTCGGGCCACTGCCTGCCTCTGACATGAGGGCTCGCATCTGCTACCGAGGAGCCGGGCCGCCCAACACAGCCTGCCTGCCTGGCCGAGAGAGGGGGCTGACAGGAGGGAGGAGAGCAGCCAAGAGCCTCCTCTGACCCCCTCCGCCCCCACCACCACCACCACCCCCACCACCCACAGCCATCACTACCACCACTGCCCTGCCAAAGGCACACTTGACAAACAGCAGAGCCCACTCACAAGTTTTCATACAGATCTCATCAAGTTGTTGGATTTTTGTAAAGGATGCCTCTAGGTTCCAGCTCTTGCAGAGGAATCCATCATTGTTATGTCAGTGTCAGTGAATGTTGGAACAGGCTTGCAGTATGAGGTGAGGACCAGTGAAGAAATCTTTTATACAGTATGTATTTGTGGCAGTGGACGGCTGGGCTCAGTGCACATAGTCTCTACTGGTGTGCTTGTTACCAGAATTTCTTTCTGACTCATTTGTGAAGCACAGCTCTCTGAGACTGTTCGGATGTGGGAGCCTGGCTCCATCTCTCACAGCCTCCTCACACACCTGGCAGGTGTGTGTGTGTGTGTGTGTGTGTGTGCGCGCGTGTGTGTGTGTGTGTGTGTGTGTGTGTGTGTGTGTGTGTTCAACACGTTTTCTTGTTTGTGTGTGTTGTCCTCATCTCCTTTTATGTAGCTCATCTTTTGAGCTCAGCATGGTTAGTCCAACTGTGGTCTTGTTATTACACTCTGCCCACAGACATAGGCACACGCTAACATTAACAGTGAGAACAGGCCCGCTGCTAACTGAGCAGTCAGGATGGGTAACTACTGAAAAAGACAGCTGTGATGCGCAAACTTCAAAAAAACAAACTGTGTGTCAAGGTTGCGAGGTGTGAAAACAATACAGATTCTGCTCCGTGTGCCAGACTTGTTCTCCTTAAATGCGACTTCATTTTAAAGACATAGATACGGATTTAAAATGATTGTCCACGACTGGGGTCACATTTAAAACTGCAATAGTTCTGACCAAAACCAACTTTTTTCAAAGAATTGCAAAGATCAGTAAATTTGATAATATTTAGGTGTTTGTAATTTCACTGTTGATCATTGAAGTTGCAAACATTGTGGGAAAAGGAGAGACTGGAGAATCCAAAATGCATTTTAGCTTCAATATACTATTATATATCTGCTCTTCAGTATAGATTTAGTTTCCATTTTGCCACGAATGAAGTCACCTTCAGAATTTTTTTATTTTTTTATTTTTTTTTGTAAAAGGACACATTCATGAATTTTCGTTCTGTCACACCACTTTCTGGTAATACTGGTTATTTTCTGTCATCGACATTACCAGCACCGACCCATTAATTGGAATCTCACTCTTAAGATTGCAAGAGACCCATTACCCATCATGCAGAGTTCAGCACTGCATCCGTGACGGTTTCTGTAACTCTCAGGCTTTAACTTTACCTCCTCCTGTTTCAGTTCTGTCACGTCTCTGACAAGTTGTTGTGGAAGTTGTTTTTACCTTTGTGGATCAGAGTGTTCATACTGCCCCGGTGGCTCTTGCATCACTTATTACCACTTGAGAATTACTCTAAAGGAGAGGAAGAGCAAAGCAGTCACAGAGAGAGATAGAGAGAGAGGGGAGGGGTAGAGGGAGTGAACGGGAAAGAGAGAAGCACATCTCTTCATCGCAGGATTTTATCTGACTGTTTGGACAGATTGGTAGAATTCAAAATGCAGCAGGGGCTTGTGATGTGGCAGTAAAGCGTTTGCCTTTGATCCCGCCTCACTATTTTTTCTCCCCTCCACATGTGCACGTCAAAATCAATTAGATCAACTCTGAGGAGGCGAGGCAGCTGCGCATCCGCACAACAAACCTTTGCATCACCTTAGTTTACCAACAATCTGGTTATTATTCTCATTGTCAACTCATTGATACAAACTCCAGCACTGCCATCACCTGCATGCACAACAAACTTCAAGGTGTATGAAAGATGAAATGGTACACAAATAGAATATCCATCTTAACACACAGAAACACATGCTTACATCCTAGCCACAGCTGTCAATTACCTACAAAAAACCCTCTTTGATAAGGAAAATTTGAATTTCCCCCCTCCCTGCTCTTGGAGTGGCTTTTTCAGATGCCGTAGCACTTATGAGAAATTTGTGACAGCATCAACAGCGCCTATTCCCCATTCAGCGGCATTAACTCTGTGCCATGTGTCTAACAAACGGAGGCCATTCTGGAGCCCTTAATGACAAGGCTGCTTCGCTCCTCTCCTCTCCCCCTCGCTCTTTTCAAATTGCTCTCTAAATGAAGTACAGCTGTGTGGACCAGGTGCTGCCATCCCCCTTTCAGAAAGAACAGGAAATTATGAAATCCCCAAATCCTTCACAAATGGCGGGCAGGAGGGAAGGTTGGAGAACGTCAGCTCGGCTTGCCTGGTCTGTAGCTACATGTCTCTTGTCAGTGGATAATCTTTCATTCCTCGTCAAGCTCTCTCCATCCACCGCTCCGACCCACAACCTATAAGTTACGAGTGTCGGGGCACACAACGCAGGCACTGATAGGTTAATTTGATGAGATGCGGCATCGTTTTGACAGTTTGACTAGTATAATTTTCAGAAACATGTATTGATACTCCTTGGTGCATCGTCCACGCATGCTTTAGGGAGCACTGCTAAATGTGTGCATTAATAAGAGACGTTAGGTAGGTATTCTTTGTGTGTCTAGTCTGGATGCTTCTCCTAAGTACAGATTACTAATTACTTATTCATCCAATAAAATGTGTTTAAAGGTTTGTTACTAGGCTAACACAGTAAAGGTTTTCAACAACAACAATAACAACAAAAAACACTATGTCATCTTTCCACATCCAAAGTAAGCTTTTACTTAAAAACCTGCAGTGGAAAACAGCAAATCCATCTAATATTCAGAGCTCTGTGTTTGTTCCCTCTGTTCGAGACAACAGAAAGAGCACAACTGCTGAAGTAGGCCTCCTGCTCAGGAGACTGTCAATGTGCAGCTGTCAATGTCTCCATAAAGCCCCATATCCATAATAGACAAAGCACTCATCAAGCCTCAGCTTCATCTGGCCTCCCAGATGCCCCATCACCAGGGGCAAATCCCATCCAGGACTGAGCGGCGCACCATGCAGCCAGATGTGAGCTGGCAACATGGCCGTGGGGTCAACACATGGCAAAGGTAGACCCAATAAATGAATTATACTCTGATTATCATAAATGTGGCATCTGAGCATGGTGCTTGTGTTAGTGTTGTTTGGAAGAGAAATGGTGGGACATACTGTATCAGCTGCACCGCTGCCTCGAACACGCACACGTATACTGATACACACGAGCATAATGGAAAGCACAAATACACTGTGCAGATTTCATCTCGGTGATGTAAAAATACAATATATAGGACTCAAGTGTGCGTGCATTCTTTTTTAATTTCCACATTACGCCAACTTTGTGCAAAAGAAAATTACAGGGGGTAACATGATAGAGCCAAAACATATTTATGATTCTCAGAATGATTCCATGCCATATGCCCTGTATTTGTACATAATTCCACAATGTTCTAGGTCGCTCCCCGAAACATATTCTGTTTCGTCACATGCCAAAAAGACCTTTCCCCCCCCATCCCTCCTTTCCTCGGTTCGACACGTTTGCATGCGGTATCTGGCTGCCCTGGCTCGCTGTCTTCCCCTTTAAAATGCCATGCCAACTTCAGAGGACCCAGGTGTATGGGTCCGTTATCAATTCCACTAACAAGCGTGCTTACTGGGATCACAGGACGCGTTGTGGCTTGCTTTTAAGTCCCCGTCTGTAGCCAAGGCTGACCTGAATTGGAGACATGCGGCCCCCTGCTGATAGCAGCCAACCTCTGATGGGCAGTCCCTCTCCCAGACTTGGCCAGCGCTCTGCCTGGGAAGGAGGAGGGGAGAGAAGAAGAACTCTTTGAAATGCTGGAGTTCCATGAAGAATTGAGAAGCAGGACAGAATCAAAGGCTTCTGATATAGGGAAGGAAGAAAAAAAATATAGAATCAAGACTTGGAGATGAGGAAAAAAGGAAAGATTGGGGAAAAAAATGCGTCCCTCACACACACACACACACACACACACACACACACACACACACACACACACACACACACACACACAGAGATCATATATACACTGCGAACAAAGAACATATCTGACATTGCAAAGAAAACTGGCCATAGAGACCTTTACATGAAACCTACAGTTTAAAGAAAACATGTGTCTCTATCTCTGTACAGCACAATGACATCTAATTAACATTGTTAACATCAAACAGCTAACCTTTACTGTAGATTTTACCCACTCATCTTAAATTCTAGGGTTAGGATAAACATAAAATTATTATTTTCAAAGATATTGTATGCACAGTGTAGGCGTGTACATAAATGTGTATTCCTCGACATACAAGGGTGTCCGTGTCATCTGTTTTCCACTTGCACGCTGCTAAATGAACAACAGTATAGATGCATGCGTGACCAAAAATAAATAAATGAATAAATAAATAAAAATGGGTGCATGTGTTAGAAATGGGTTTGTAAGTCAGCTCTTGCTGCTGCTTGTGTTGGTGGTGATGGTGGCAGCTGAAGGCCATTATGTCCAGGTGGCCTAGAGGATGCAGAGGCTTTACTGAGAGCTATACACAATATACACACTTTATACACACTTTATACAGACACACACACACACACACACGTGCATGCACAGAAAGCCTCACAGCTGCTGGGACCCGCTGCATGTCAATTAGAACGGCAGAGGATGTACAGGGACACATGGACATTCACACAGCACATGTATAATGCATGACAGGTTGGATGGGCTGTATTGAGGTCTACCAGTAGATTGGATCCAGCAGCAGTGGTGGTGTATAAAAAAATATATATATTTGAGACAGCATCACACACCTGAGGTTCGCACCAGCAGGTGGATTTGATGGGGGTTAGCTTGTGATGTTTGAGCATCATTTGTGTGTACATGCGTGTGCTTGTGTGTTTCTGTGTATGTGTTTGTTTTCTGTGTCTGTCTTCTTCTTTTGCTCACACACACACAAAATGGCTAGTATTTTCTTCAAATGTTGGTGCAAATCTCAGTTTTTCACAAAAACATTCCTTTTAAGGTCAAAGCCAGTCAGAAGTTATCTGCAGAAGCTCCCACATTATGCTGATTACTCTTATGAAAATTGCATGTAGTGGGGTGAAGGGTCACTGCAGCTTAATTCCGTTTTCATGTTTTGTTTCACACTAGCCAAGCTGTGGGTGTCTGTGTGTGAGGCACTGTTTGCTATTGGCTTTGACAGCACACAGTGTAATTGGCTCACTGAGGTGATTCAGTAATCGCCTGAGTGACACCTTCCCTGGCAAATTTTGACATTGGAGGTGGATGAGGATGCGGTGGGCTTCAAGTGCCAAGGGAGCTAACCTTGTAGAAAAACCAAATTTATAGCAGTGGAGGAGCCCCACTTCATCCAGTGTATTTGCATCCTGTAATGAAAAGGTACACTGAATGGAGACGTTTTTTTTTTTCCTCATCCTCTTAACCTTATTGACCTCAACCACTAAATTGTTCTTGTCCTTGACTACGTTTAAAATGGTCAACTAATTTCATCATCTGTCCTCTTCCTCTCTTTCCTCTTTTTTCTTCCGTTTTGCCCTTCCTCGTCACCTTACCTACTTTCCACTCCCTTTTCTTAATTTTCCTTCTTTCTCCTCAGATGTTACTTAGTTTGGATCTTAATGACTGATGCCCCCCCCCCCCCACACACACACACACCACCCCCACACCCCCCACACCCCGCTCCACCTCACAACTCTTGTGTACTTCCTTAACTCCTCTGCTCCTATGTTTTCCGCCTCCTCCACTTCCTTCTCCTCCCTTTTGCTCCTGGCGTCGCTGATGGAGAGGAGGAGCAGCCAGCACTGTTCTGTTCCTCAGGACTGTCCTCCTCGTGCAGAACACAGATGGTTATTATGGAGCTGCACATAAATTGATTATGTTGGAAATTAACTGTTGCTGTCAACGGCAGCCGCCAACCTGTCCCAGTGTGTCCCTGTGCCCGCTGATGCATAGAATCCAGCTGATGGACCAGATGTTTGCACAGTGCGCTGCTCCTTTTAAGGTCAGCGCAAAAGTGGTACGGGGGCTCTCTGATCTCCGTTTCTTTGTACTTTCAGCCTGTGCCCTCCTGCCTCTTGACATCTTGAGGAAGTAAAATAGGAGGTTTTGAATATGGATTGGACGATTGTGATGTTGCACTGGATGATGTGATTTATTTCACCTCAATATTTTAACTTAATTGAATATCACATAATTTGTTTCTAGATTGATTGTCTTTTCCTTCTGAGAAATGCATTGTTTTTTTGTTTTTTAAAGCACCATATTTGCAGATTTTGAGTGAGTTCTTTCAGGAAAGGAGTCTTTCACTAAGTAACATTTAATCTATGGGAGGTTGGAGTAGGCCTTATGTTTGTGCCAAAAGACCATGTAGTCTCTACAACAGAACCAGCGTGCCAAGAGTCTCTGAACGCTACCCCTAAGTTGGACTGTCTTCCAGCAGCTCATTACAGGTTGGTCTGGATAAGCATGATGGGTGATTCCTGGCTGTGGCCTCGGGGGACAGGTAGCACAATGCCAAACTCAGCAGAAAGTCAGGTCTTAGGAGTGTTGCTACATCGTTTTCCAGGCCTGACCTTGATTCCAGGCCCACTCCTGCATGTTTCCGTATGCATGGCAGAGTACGGAGGGCTGCCAAAATCTGAGCCAAACAGGGAAGAAAAGCCCCCTGTGATTCACACACACACACGCACACACACACACACACACACACACACACACACACCAACCAACAGACACAAGAGTAAACACACACACAGACATGGGCCAAATCCCATCACGAAGGTTAACATGCTTAGGAACGAAAGGCCGAAGTTTGTTTGTATAAAAATAAGTGAAAAACTAAAAAAAAAAAATATTTGTGGACAAATTTATATATTTACATGCAATACAGACAGAAGCAGTACATAATATCACAACTTTTGACACATTTATTTCATTTCACATTTTCCTACCCTGCCTGTGCTTGTTGCATTGCATAGGATTTTGACTCTTCCAAACACACTTGTACCATGAACACTTGTGTTCATTATGATTGTTAATCACTAAAAATAGCATTCCCCCCCCCCCATTAGTCTACATCTCAATAGCCAATGACGACAAAGTGATAACACGCTCTTCAAAATGTTGTACCATTTACCATTTCTTCAAACCATTTTTTGTCATTTACGAAAGTGCAACCTCTCTTAATTCAGCCCCTCGTAGAAACCTTTTTGGCAGAAATTACAGCTTTACATTTCTTAAAGTTCACACAAGCTTACTACACCAGTATTATTCTATTCTTCCTGGCCGAATCTCCAAAGCTCCATCAGATTGGATGGGAAGCATCTGTGAATTGCATCTTCACGTGACTTCACAAATGTCCTGTGGGGTTTAAGTGTGAAAATACAACAAAATACTTCATGTTTTTGCTTTGCCATTATTGGTTATTGAGTGTAGATTACTGGCCAAAAATGTGGAACAAAAGAGAATTATTTAATGTAAAATGTGGTTCGTTTTCATATTATTGAAATGAAACATATTCTCTGTTGTGCTCAATACTGGCATTGACTGTGTTAATACCTCTCCAGTGCAAAACCTTCTTAAAACATTTTGATTTGAACCATTCAGAAGATGAGAATTGCTTCAAAAGGAGTTCTGGTAAAAGCTGTTGTATTTGTTCAGCAGCTTGAAGACAGAATAAAGCCTTGCTGGTCAGCGAACTAAACAAATCCTATCTCAGGCCAGAGAGGCATAGTGACATGAATATGAATGTCAGCAGGTGATAAACAGAGTGGATTTCTAGGACGTGTGACTGTTTGCGACACGTACCCCTCACACCCCAGATGTAGGCGAGCTGGGGAGGCTGCCACTCAATTTGACGACATCTGAGCAGCTAGCAGCAGTAATTAGCTACAACAGCCTGACTGTATGGCAGGAAGTCTTATAGAAAACACAATAAACACAGGAATAAATTACTTTTATCGGAAATCATCTCGGTAACTGCAAACAGTTGGCAAATATAATTCCAGAAAAGTTTAGAACTGACGGTAATTGAAGTAACAGAAGTCATTACAAAACAGATAGCTTTCAAATTGAATAGGTTTTTAATTTGAAACAGATAAAGGAAGTTGTGGGATTTTGTAAACCAATAGAAACAAAACAGTCATTTGGACATTTGTTATTACAGTGCCTCACTGTTTTGGTCCATGTCAGAAAAACTAAAACTTTTCTTTGTGTTTTGACAAAACTGTAAACAGATGTAGGCTTCATTGGTTGAAAATGTACGTATACAAACCAGTTTCTGCACACTATAACTAAGAAGTAACCGTAAGGTGAGGAAAGGCCCTTTAGAGATTATGTGACTGATAACAAAATCACGCTCAGGTTTGGACATTTGGTGTACACATGGACATGCTGTGATAGAGCATGTCCACGACACACTTAAACTGAACAGTGCAGTGATAAAACACAAGTTGTACTTTATTTTTTTCATTTCATCCCCTAATTTAATTCAGAGAACCACACAGGTTGTATGCATCACCAGCATTTTAGAGTACTATTTATTCAGGTTAGTCTGGCATATGAAGCATACAATAGAGGATGTCCTGTTTCTTCAGTGGAGGACCCATTGCATATTAATAAAGATTTTGAAATGTTGAACAAGTTTATCTTCTCTTACAATATATTTGTGTATATTATCTTTTAATATCCAGACAAAGTTGAAAAAAAAGAAAGAAAACAAATTCAGAATTTCAGAGCAATGTGCGTTCATTGTTCCATAACTTAGATTCTTAGATAGAGAAAAGGCTGAAGGATTTCTGGTGATTTACACTCCTCAGTATATAAAAAGGAAGGAATCTTCTTTTCTTCTCATCTCTATCAGGCTGGAACACCTTGGACTGATAGGAGCTCAGACAGAGCTACAAGCTCAAATACATTTTTCCATGTTAAATTGTATGTGCACACATGCGTGTGCATGCTACTGTTCACTTCTTTGGTAGTGTACGTGTGTGTCTTCTTCATGTATGACTGTGTGTGTGCGCGCGCACGTGTGTGTGTGTGTGTGTGTGTGTGTGTGTGTGTGTGTGTGTGTGTGTGTATGTATGGTCGGGGTGGGAGATATTTTCCAATCACCGCTCTGCCGGTTTCTCATTGTTCTGGGAAGCTGTTTGCCACTCTGCACGATTAACAGTATTATCTGTACCTAGCCCAGTCAGCCAGCTAGTCCTTGGGCCATTGTGTTCCTGTCAGGGGTGAGTGCTCTCAGCACTGCGTGTCACGCCCCCCCCCCCCCCCCGACAGTAGGGACAGGCTTGGCTGGGCCCAGGTGGGACGTGCTGGCATTTGGGCACTGTCCACTGCAGGAGGGAAGGGGTAGACGGGAGGGGGATCAGGGGGGAGAGTGGCCTCCACAGCAGGCGAGAGGCAGAGAGCAGGTCCTTTTGCCCAGCCAGATCCCCAGTTCAAGGGTGAGGAGGGGTGATGTGGAGGGGAGGGAGGGGGGTGAAGGGGTAGGAGGCCCCCAGGGGCCACCTTAATGTGCCCTGAGCATCAGAGTCCATCTGGTCACTCTGCTGAAAGGACAGTGTCTGTGATAACTCTGTTTTTAGAAAGCGTAGTCACCTCCCTGTTATAGTCTCACTCTGATGTGTCCTGATGTTTTGCAAAGAGTAAAGTACACAGCAGATAATGACACACTTGTTTGCAGCTGTGCAGCGTAACTTTAGTACATTTACAGCACTAGAGTGCAGTTTTTAAACACTTGAATATTGAAGTAAGTAAAATATAACTATATTAAATACAGTTATTAGTTAGTTTGACGACAACAATTTTAAAAAACTAAATTATTTTCTAAAATATGATGCATTAAATTCTGGATTAAACTACTAAACAGGAGGTCAACATGACCCATCTGCAACATAAAAACACAGCTTACTCACTATTGCATCAGTGCTAATGAGCTATTAATATAATAAATAATTAGAGGGGTTATTCTGCCCACAGAGTAAGTTCCTTTGCCCTTGATACATAAAGTACATTTTGTACAAGTTTTGAATGCAGACGTTGTACACAGTGTTGATTTTTGTTTTTTACATTGTTAGTTTAAGATTTGCATACATAGCCTGATCAAGTTTATTTATGTACTTACCGAACCTCCAAAATCCGTAGAGTTATAAAAACCAAATAACAGCACCGAAGTAAATAAAGGAAAATATGTTGTTGACCTTCATTTTTAGCGAGTTTATTTCCAGTAGAACGACTGATAATGAATAAAAAAAAAATGCAAACACTTATATGGAGACTTTCAGCTTAATTTGTGTCTTATTTGATTTGATGACGTAGTCTCCTCTGATGTAAATGTCATATTAGCATACCATTGACAACCTACTGAACTGAAGCTCTCCATTTCTGTGTGTGTGTGTGTGTCTCTCTCTCTCTCTTCCTCCCTACCTCCCGGCCTCTCTCGCCGCTGACCCCTCTGCCCCCTCCTTTGATGAACTCATGAATTCATTCACTGCTCTTTACCCCTCTTCCCTATGCTGTATAATTGACTCAGCTGCAGCCTTTGTGATATAATAGCTAGTTTACCTGGCAGAATGACATTTCACAGGCTCTG
This sequence comes from Embiotoca jacksoni, assembly GCF_022577435.1. NCBI lineage: Eukaryota > Metazoa > Chordata > Actinopteri > Embiotocidae > Embiotoca > Embiotoca jacksoni. The sequence continues at coordinate 5,265,544 of NW_027185318.1, forward strand.
AGCCACCATAAAGCTAATTGTTCTAGAGCGAGACGGAGAGGGCTGTGTGTGCGTGTGCAGCCGATGATAAGAGGAGAGCGGTCGCTCCATTTGTGCTGTATAGGCCAGCGGAGGGTTAGAAGTGACATTTATCGCACTGAGCTTCAGACCCAGCCGTGGCCTGATGTAGTCTTTCTCCCTGCTTCTCTTTCTCTCTCAAATTTGATCTCTATTTCCTTACATAGACTTTTTTTTTGTAGTTTTATGACTTTTTAATAACTGTTGTGCGTATGTGTGCGCAAGTAGTTAGCGCATTTCTCCTCTAGACCTCAACCAGTCACCCTGCACAAGAAAGATAAGGTCTTTAATTAAGCCCGGTGGCTGTTTTTCTCCTCTCAGTACTCGGAATAATGTGGAGGGAAACGCATAAATAGTGGGTACATGGAAATGAAAGGCAGGTGGTTTCTCAGCAATGTAATCCTGACGTGTTGCTTCTGGTTGCTCGGTGCTGTTTGCCCTGTCCATCTGGCTTCTTTAAAATGAATATATGGTATAAGACCATTTGTTCTAACAAATGTTAGCAACCAAATAAGGAACTGCTGTTTTATGGAAATATATCACATCACACTTCACAGTACAGATCAAATGAAGTTCTGCGTCTCTGTTTTCAATATAAATTTCTACCAGAGATGTTGTCGGAGGGTAAATATGCTTGAGCTCTCAGACTGGCAAACCTTCACGTTGAATATTCTGCAATTTATATATGTTACAGAGTCTTTTTTTAGGGAGTTTATAGCACTTTGAGTTGTATTGTACTGTGAGTGGAGTTTGATCTTGAGTCTATACTGTCGAACTAGAAAAAAAAGGGCGACTTATCAATATTGGCAAATATGAAATTAATCTTAAGGCATCATTAACTCTCAAATTGGAATAAATTTGAGGCAGTTTGAGTTATACAGAAAGTTTCTATTAGGGTTTTAGTTATTTATTATATTGTGTTGGTCCTGATTTCAATTATAAGGCAACTGGCGGATCACCAGTGATGTCCAACTCCTTGCCTTGTTATAGTGATGTGGACGTGTACTGCAGGGTGTGTCGGTACACATTGCTATTGGGTGGTGCAGGTACGACCAATGGCAACATTTTACATCTGTTGAGACATTAGTTCCACCAAAAGGACACCTTCGCTGCATCCTGGGCTTAGCGCTGGCCAAGATGATTGGTTGGTTTTAAGAAATCCATACAAGCCAGAGTATTTTTCCCCTATACCAGGACGATGTATGGGTGCAGAAAGATCATTCCCAGTGCTGCTATCAGAGATAAAAAGACGTTGTGAAGTTACTAATATCTTAAGGTTCTCTGAAATATATGTTGCTTCGTGAGTGTTTATGGAACTGATTGTCAAAAATGGATAATGACCTGGTTCCTCAGATTAGCTATGGTTTTAAAAAAGATCCTTTTCTTGTGTTTCTCTGTGTTGGACATGGATGGTACTTTTACTTTAATGTATACAAATCTCAGCAAGTTTGCTGCAACATAATAATAAATGTGATTCTTGTTCTGGTTCATTGCAATTTAGCGTACCTTGCGGGGTAGAAAAAATTAGATATAGCTGTCTAACTCTACTCATGATTTCAGTGAATCAGATTCTTTATATAGTCTGAGAACACACCCAGAGAATAGAGACCTGCCACTGACATACTTTGTATTGATTCTGTCTGTCTGACATTCAGATAGCCCTGTCTAGAGTTTCAGCTGAGAGTGGGAATGAGATGGAGGGACAAATATATATAGAGAGGAGAAAGCTCCCAGAGGGAGAGCAGCTGCTCAGCAGTGCAAGAAGATACATTTCATAATAACCACGTATTTCTATTGATTCCAAGTTTGAATGGAAGCATTGATTTGATTGAACAGTCATTACATCGTGGCCCTTAACAACCCTAATGTGATTAGACTAAAAGCATGTCTAATGCTATTTAGCCGGGGATTTTTTTTTCAGTGTGCATGTAGAAGAATACTCTACTTTGGAGCAATATTTCAACATTTTGGTAAATATGTGAATTTGCCTTCTTTTTTGATGAGATGACTGATGTCTTTGACATGAGAATGGGAATCTTTCAGTTTAGGTAAGAAAGCATAGAAATGTATTTCCCAAAATGTCAAACTGTTCCTTCCCGTTTCTCCAACGAGCTCTATTTGCTGAACTTTAGTGAATCGCTTCATCTTCAGGTTTGTTAATGTAACAGTCAACACAACATATGACATTATTTTTACAGACCAAAGCGTGTAAAACTAATTTGTAATACTATGTAAGCTTAGACTGAGTGATAAATAAAACATCGACAGCAATGTTACAAATTGCTTTTGAAAATCCAACATTTTCAGGTTTGGTCACGCTCCAACAAACATCATTTCATGTCTGTGCTCTCATACGAAATATATATGGCAACACATCCATCGATGCTGGCAGGTTTTGAGGAGGCATGTCCGCCTGCCTCTGTGTTGAACAGACTGTGGGATGTCACTGTAGCGTCACTAGGTTTCTTCTGCTCTGTTCCTGTCAAAAAACCCACAGGCCCACCCATCCAAGATGGCCTCTCTGCTTCCCACTTAGAGAAATAGATGGAGTGTTTAAGTGTTTTTGTCGAGTCAAATGGCACCAGGCAGATGACTGCATGATATTACCATAATTTACCCTGATGCAGGCTGTCAGGGTGTATCATCAGCAGGTCTGTTTCCTGCCCTATGGAGCTTCCAGGAAGCTTGTGGACAGGTGTGGCGCTCCACAGCTCCTCTGCGATGCTCGACGCAGGTTCAAATTGGTGTCTTAGTTTGACGAAGTTTTGTTTGTTGTCTGCCACAGCTTGTCACCGGCAAAGTTAGCTTCGCTCTCTCTTCTGCGGTGACAGCTGAGGGGTGCTGAGTGGCACTCGTCCTTCAGTCTGTCTGTCTGTCCATCCCCACCTGTCCCTCACTGCCAAAGCTTTCAGGGGCTGCCCGCACAAATCTGTCAGGCAGATGGGGGGCCGGCTTTTTCCATGTCACTTGTGGGACGCCCAGGAAACACAATCTGCGGCCCACAATGCAGTGTGTTTGAACCTTGTGAAACCCAAATGGAGAATCGATGCAGTGCCATGTACAGCCCAGATTCTCGGAAGAATCCCTCCGTATCTGCTTGTCTGTGTCTACCTTCTGCTGGGCTCCTTTAAAAGAACTCTGCATCTTTTATTTATCTCTTGAAATAAGGCTGGACCCTGACGAGAGCATAGGCTGCACACGCAGACACTCGCTCACACACACGCACACAGATACACGCACACAAATGGGCCTCCTTCTGTTACTGAAAAGTCGGCAATTATGGAGAGAGAGGGGAGGGACAGTTGGGATTTGCATATGTCGTTGAGAGAAGAAACTACATCTCCCACAAGGCCCGGCGGTGGAAATGAACCAGCTGTCCATGGTTTGTAGATCAGATCCCATCCTCTTGATTACGAAATCACAGAATAATAAGGACCAAAAAGTTGTGGGCCACGCTGTTTGTTCCTCCTTTGTTGTTCCCTAGAACAGAAGTTATTTTGCTTCCGCTGCCTCCGAGCTGTTTGCCATGTGCCAATGTTTGGTGCACTGTGCTCCACTTGTTCTCCTTCTCACACAGAAAATCAGAAGGCTCCAGCCCTGCCCCTCCAAAGCTGTCATGTGAACTCCCGCCTTTTGTTTAATTTACATTTTGAGGCACAGCCCACCAATTCCCCCTCTTCCTGCTGCCCCCTGCCAACACCAACACCCCACCACACCAACTGGCTTCATCAAAAATGCAGAGTTCAAACTAATTAGTGACATTTGGCCATTTGTGAAACTTTTTCCTCTCCAAGCTCAGCTTCTGTCAAGCATGGCCTTATAGCTCAGAGAGGACTGTAACACACTTTCATCAGTATGAAAAATCGGAATACTACATAGCAGTGACGAAAAGCCATTTCTACCCCTTTATCTATGCAACTGAATGGAGAACTGATCCCTATTAGGCTACAATATGTAATACGTTTAAGTTATCAGGTGTCAATTAAAGCAAATGACAATAAAATTCAAAAAATTCCACTTTCTATTCTCAAAATTCAAATGCATATGGATTTATTGAATGTTAGTAAGCATTTATAAAAAGAATCAAATGAATATCAAAAGGAGCTATGACAACTGTTTTCATGTGTGCATATGTCTTTCAGAAGATTTAAAGGTTTGCTTTTGATATTAGAGACATCTGTCTCTGATTAAAAGTAGCTCTCATGATGAAGGCAAACATCTGTGGGGGAAAAAATAGATGAGGTTAAAAAATAACAAGTTGAAAGCTTAATTACACAGAGAGGTGTTAAAGATCGAATAGTAGCAGAAGACTAGAATTGAGACAAAAAGCAGCCTAACAGGCCTTTCGGTGATGCACCTCGATAATGTCAGTTTTTCCTTGTTGGAAGAATTGTTTTGAATGGTTTGTATGAATCAATAGTGGATGTAGCTTTATTACATATTTTGGTGTGACTTTTTTTTAATGATTTGGTTGACGTCATATTTTGGACGACATGCTATATATAGTATAACTTACTTTTCATATTTTGAGATAAAAAAGTCACACTGTAGCATGTCGTCCGAAATATTATTAAAATGTCATACGATAGCATGTCGTCCGAAATATTATAAAAATGTCATGCCATAGCATGTCGTCTGAAATATTATTAAAATGTCATACGATAGCATGTCGTCCGAAATATTATAAAAAGGTCATACTATAACATGTCGTCCAAAAAATGACAAAAAAGTCATACTATAGCATGTCGTCTAAAATATGAGAAAAAAGTCATACTATAGCATGTCGTCCCAAATATGACAAAAATGTCATACTATAGCATGTCGTCCCAAATATGACAAAAATGTCATACTATAGCATGTCGTCCAAAATATGCCAAAAATGTCATACTATAGCATGTCGTCCAAAATATGCCAAAAATGTCATACTATAGCATGTCGTCCAAAATATGATAAAAATGTCATACTATAGCATGTCGTCCCAAATATGACAAAACTATCATACTATAGCATGTCGTCCAAAATATGCCAAAAATGTCATACTATAGCATGTCGTCTAAAATATCATAAAAATGTCATAATATAGCATGTCGTAAAAAATGTGATAAAAATGTCATACTATAGCATGTCGTCTTAAATATGACAAAAAAGTCAGACTATAGCATGTCGTCCAAAATATGCCAAAAATGTCATACTATAGCATGTCGTCTAAAATATGACAAAAAAGTCATACTATAGCATGTCGTCCAAAATATGCCAAAAATGTCATACTATAGCATGTCGTCCAAAATATGCCTAAAATGTCATACTATAGCATGTCGTCTAAAATATGAGAAAAAAGTCATACTATAGCATGTCGTCCCAAATATGACAAAAATATCATACTATAGCATGTCGTCCAAATTATGCCAAAAATGTCATACTATAGCATGTCGTCCAAAATATGCCAAAAATGTCATACTATAGCATGTCGTCTAAAATATGCCAAAAAAGTCATACTATAGCATGTCGTCTAAAATATGATAAAAATGTCATACTATAGCATGTCGTCTAAAATATGAGAAAAAAGTCATACTATAGCATGTCGTCCCAAATATGACAAAAATATCATACTATAGCATGTCGTCCAAAATATGCCAAAAATGTCATACTATAGCATGTCGTCCAAAATATGCCAAAAATGTCATACTATAGCATGTCGTCTAAAATATGATAAAAATGTCATACTATAGCATGTCGTCCCAAATATGACAAAACTATCATACTATAGCATGTCGTCCAAAATATGCCAAAAATGTCATACTATAGCATGTCGTCTAAAATATCATAAAAATGTCATAATATAGCATGTCGTAAAAAATGTGATAAAAATGTCATACTATAGCATGTCGTCTTAAATATGACAAAAAAGTCAGACTATAGCATGTCGTCCAAAATATGCCAAAAATGTCATACTATAGCATGTCGTCTAAAATATGACAAAAAAGTCATACTATAGCATGTCGTCTAAGATATGCCAAAAATGTCATACTATAGCATGTCGTCCAAAATATGCCAAAAATGTCATACTATAGCATGTCGTCCAAAATATGCCAAAAATGTCATGCTATAGCATGTCGTCTAAAATATCATAAAAATGTCATACTATAGCATGTTGTCCAAAATATGCCAAAAATGTCATACTATAGCATGTCGTCTAAAATATCATAAAAATGTCATACTATAGCATGTCGTCCAAAATATGCCAAAAATGTCATACTATAGCATGTCGTCTAAAATATCATAAAAATGTCATACTATAGCATGTCGTAAAAAATGTGATAAAAATGTCATACTATAGTATGTCGTCTAAAATATGCCAAAAATGTCATACTATAGCATGTCGTCTAAAATATGACAAAAAAGTCATACTATAGCATGTCGTCTAAAATATGATAAAAATGTCATACTATAGCATGTCGTCTAAAATATGCCAAAAATGTCATACTTTAGCATGTCGTCCAAAATATGCCAAAAATGTCATACTATAGCATGTCGTCTAAAATATGACAAAAAAGACATACTATAGCATGTCGTCTAAAATATGATAAAAATGTCACACTATAGCATGTCGTCCAAAATATGCCAAAAATGTCATACTTTAGCATGTCGTCCAAAATATGCCAAAAATGTCATACTATAGCATGTCGTCCAAAATATGACAAAAATGTCATACTATAGCATGTCGTCTAAAATATGAGAAAAAAGTCATACTATAGTATGTCGTCCAAAATATGATAAAAATGTCATACTATAGCATGTCGTCCCAAATATGACAAAAATATCATACTATAGCATGTCGTCTAAAATATGATAAAAATGTCATACTATAGTATGTCGTCCAAAATATGATAAAAATGTCATACTATAGCATGTCGTCTAAAATATGATAAAAATGTCATACTATAGCATGTCGTCTAAAATATTATAAAAATGTCATACTATAGCATGTCGTCTAAAATATCATAAAAATGTCATACTATAGTATGTCGTCCAAAATATGATAAAAATGTCATACTATAGCATGTCGTCCCAAATATGACAAAAATATCATACTATAGCATGTCGTCTAAAATATCATAAAAATGTCATACTATAGTATGTCGTCCAAAATATGATAAAAATGTCATACTATAGCATGTCGTAAAAAATATGATAAAAATGTCATACTATAGCATGTCGTCCAAAATATGCCAAAAATGTCATACTATAGCATGTCGTCTAAAATATGACAAAAAAGTCATACTATAGCATGTCGTCTAAAATATGATAAAAATGTCATACTATAGCATGTCGTCTAAAATATGCCAAAAATGTCATACTTTAGCATGTCGTCCAAAATATGCCAAAAATGTCATACTATAGCATGTCGTCTAAAATATGACAAAAAAGACATACTATAGCATGTCGTCTAAAATATGATAAAAATGTCACACTATAGCATGTCGTCCAAAATATGCCAAAAATGTCATACTTTAGCATGTCGTCCAAAATATGCCAAAAATGTCATACTATAGCATGTCGTCCAAAATATGACAAAAATGTCATACTATAGCATGTCGTCTAAAATATGAGAAAAAAGTCATACTATAGTATGTCGTCCAAAATATGATGAAAATGTCATACTATAGCATGTCGTCCCAAATATGACAAAAATATCATACTATAGCATGTCGTCTAAAATATCATAAAAATGTCATACTATAGTATGTCGTCCAAAATATGATAAAAATGTCATACTATAGCATGTCGTCTAAAATATGATAAAAATGTCATACTATAGCATGTCGTCTAAAATATTATAAAAATGTCATACTATAGCATGTCGTCTAAAATATCATAAAAATGTCATACTATAGTATGTCGTCCAAAATATGATAAAAATGTCATACTATAGCATGTCGTCCCAAATATGACAAAAATATCATACTATAGCATGTCGTCTAAAATATCATAAAAATGTCATACTATAGTATGTCGTCCAAAATATGATAAAAATGTCATACTATAGCATGTCGTCCAAAATATGCCAAAAATGTCATACTATAGCATGTCGTCTAAAATATGATAAAAATGTCATACTATAGCATGTCGTCTAAAATATCATAAAAATGTCATACTATAGTATGTCGTCCAAAATATGATAAAAATGTCATACTATAGCATGTCGTCCCAAATATGACAAAAATATCATACTATAGCATGTCGTCTAAAATATCATAAAAATGTCATACTATAGTATGTCGTCCAAAATATGATAAAAATGTCATACTATAGCATGTCGTCCCAAATATGACAAAAATATCATACTATAGCATGTCGTCCAAAATATGCCAAAAATGTCATACTATAGCATGTCGTCTAAAATATCATAAAAATGTCATAATATAGCATGTCGTAAAAAATGTGATAAAAATGTCATACTATAGCATGTCGTCCAAAATATGCCAAAAATGTCATACTATAGCATGTCGTCTAAAATATGATAAAAATGTCATACTATAGCATGTCGTCTAAAATATCATAAAAATGTCATACTATAGTATGTCGTCCAAAATATGATAAAAATGTCATACTATAGCATGTCGTCCCAAATATGACAAAAATATCATACTATAGCATGTCGTCTAAAATATCATAAAAATGTCATACTATAGTATGTCGTCCAAAATATGATAAAAATGTCATACTATAGCATGTCGTCCCAAATATGACAAAAATATCATACTATAGCATGTCGTCCAAAATATGCCAAAAATGTCATACTATAGCATGTCGTCTAAAATATTATAAAAATGTCATACTATAGCATGTCGTCCAAAATATGATAAAAATGTTATACTATAGCATGTCGTCTAAAATATTATAAAAAAGTCATACTATAGCATGTCGTCCAAAATATGCCAAAAATGTCATACTATAGCATGTCGTCTAAAATATGATAAAAATGTCATGCTATAGCATGTCGTCTAAAATATTATAAAAATGTCATTCTATAGCATGTCGTCTAAAATATGATAAAAATGTCATACTATAGCATGTCGTCTAAAATATTATAAAAATGTCATTCTATAGCATGTCGTCTACAATATTATAAAAATGTCATACTATAGCATGTCGTCCAAAATATGATAAAAATGTTATACTATAGCATGTCGTCTAAAATATTATAAAAATGTCATACTATAGCATGTCGTCTAAAATATGCCAAAAAAGTCATACTATAGCATGTCGTCCAAAATATGCCAAAAATGTCATACTATAGCATGTCGTCTAAAATATGATAAAAATGTCATGCTATAGCATGTCGTCTAAAATATTATAAAAATGTCATTCTATAGCATGTCGTCTAAAATATGATAAAAATGTCATACTATAGCATGTCGTCCAAAATATGATAAAAATGTCATGCTATAGCATGTCGTCTAAAATATTATAAAAATGTCATACTATAGCATGTCGTCCAAAATATGCCAAAAATGTCATACTATAGCATGTCGTCCAAAATATGCCAAAAATGTCATTCTATAGCACGTCGTCTAAAATATGCCAAAAATGTCATACTATAGTATGTCGTCTAAAATATTATAAAAATGTCATACTATAGTATGTCGTCTAAAATATTATAAAAATGTCATGCTATAGCATGTTGTCTAAAATATGACAAAAATGTCAAACTCCAGCATGTAGCATGGCACTTCACTATTTTGTTGCCTTTATGGCATGCTTGCCTGACTTATATGACTTTTAAACTTGTTAGGGAAGAGCGATCAACAGTGCAGTGGTTGTCACGGTTGCCTCCCAGTCAGAAGGTTCCAGGTTCGAGACTCGCTCTGGAAATGATGACATTAACATGCAAGACGGAAAGTCACGTCAAATGCAAGAATCGAACCTGGAACCTACTGACTGGAAGGCGACGACACTAACCACTCCACCACAGTACCTTCTTCCATAAAATGTTTAAAAGTCATATAAGTTATGTAAGTCAGACAAACATGCAATAAAGGCCACACAACTCTGCAGTCGCTAGTGTCGTCGTCTCACTATCAGGAAGTACTCGCTTCGATCAGGGGCTTGGAACTCTGTCTGTGGTGGATTGCATGTTCTTGCTTGAAGTGTGACTTTGTCACATTTACGACTATATGCATGATGTTTGATTTACATCATGGACTACATGCATGATAACATGCATAAGTTAGTCGTCCATGTTATGGATGACATATTTTAATTTACTTATTACTATGCAGGAACATGCAAATTCCACATCGGAAGTCCCAGGCCGGGATCGAACCGGGGACCTCGAGATTGTGAGACGACGACACTGACAACTGCACCATTGTGCTGCATGGCACAACTTCAACGGAAGTCATACTTGTAGCATGTCGTCCAAAATATGACCAAAAAGTCATACTATAGCATGTCGTCCAAAATGTGACAAAAAAGTCAAACTACAGCATGTCGTCCAAAATATGATGTCATACTTTGGGCAACATGCTATAGTATGACTTTTTATCACATTTTGGACAACATTAAAGAAATATGATATACGTGCTATTTCTGACGACATGCTATAAGTATGAATTTCGTTAAAGTTATGGTAGCCAGCAGAGTGGCGCAGCTGTCAGCATCGTTGTCTCGCAGTCCGAAGGTCATTGGTTCAATTCCAGCCTCTGACAGTCTATGTTGAATTTGCGTCTTTCTGCAAAACTAATAACTTAAAAGTCCAGTTTATCGTCCATAACGTGGATGACTAACTTATACCTGTCGTCCATAATTTAAAACATTTCATTCAACAAGAATCCTCCACACACAAAGTTCCAGGCCCCCTGTCAGCGCTGGCTTGGAACTGCACCATTTTGCTGCCTTTATGGCATGCTTGCCTGACTTATATGACTTTTAAACTTGTTAGGGAAGAGCGATCAACAGTGCAGTGGTTGTCACGGTTGCCTCCCAGTCAGAAGGTTGCAGGTTCGAGACTCGCTCTGGAAATGATGACATTAACATGCAAGACGGAAAGCCACGTCAAATGCAAGAATCGAACCTGGAACCTACTGACTGGAAGGCGACGACACTAACCACTCCACCACAGTACCTTCTTCCATAAAATGTTTAAAAGTCATATAAGTTATGTAAGTCAGACAAACATGCAATAAAGGCCACACAACTCTGCAGTCGCTAGTGTCGTCGTCTCACTATCAGGAAGTACTCGCTTCGATCAGGGGCTTGGAACTCTGTCTGTGGTGGATTGCATGTTCTTGCTTGAAGTGTGACTTTGTCACATTTACGACTATATGCATGATGTTTGATTTACATCATGGACTACATGCATGATAACATGCATAAGTTAGTCGTCCATGTTATGGATGACATATTTTAATTTACTTATTACTATGCAGGAACATGCAAATTCCACATCGGAAGTCCCAGGCCGGGATCGAACCGGGGACCTCGAGATTGTGAGACGACGACACTGACAACTGCACCATTGTGCTGCATGGCACAACTTCAACGGAAGTCATACTTGTAGCATGTCGTCCAAAATATGACCAAAAAGTCATACTATAGCATGTCGTCCAAAATGTGACAAAAAAGTCAAACTACAGCATGTCGTCCAAAATATGATGTCATACTTTGGGCAACATGCTATAGTATGACTTTTTATCACATTTTGGACAACATTAAAGAAATATGATATACGTGCTATTTCTGACGACATGCTATAAGTATGACTTTCGTTAAAGTTATGGTAGCCAGCAGAGTGGCGCAGCTGTCAGCATCGTTGTCTCGCAGTCCGAAGGTCATTGGTTCAATTCCAGCCTCTGACAGTCTATGTTGAATTTGCGTCTTTCTGCAAAACTAATAACTTAAAAGTCCAGTTTATCGTCCATAACGTGGATGACTAACTTATACCTGTCGTCCATAATTTAAAACATTTCATTCAACAAGAATCCTCCACACACAAAGTTCCAGGCCCCCTGTCAGCGCTGGCTTGGAACTGCACCATTTTGCTGCCTTTATGGCATGCTTGCCTGACTTATATGACTTTTAAACTTGTTAGGGAAGAGCGATCAACAGTGCAGTGGTTGTCACGGTTGCCTCCCAGTCAGAAGGTTCCAGGTTCGAGACTCGCTCTGGAAATGATGACATTAACATGCAAGACGGAAAGTCACGTCAAATGCAAGAATCGAACCTGGAACCTACTGACTGGAAGGCGACGACACTAACCACTCCACCACAGTACCTTCTTCCATAAAATGTTTAAAAGTCATATAAGTTATGTAAGTCAGACAAACATGCAATAAAGGCCACACAACTCTGCAGTCGCTAGTGTCGTCGTCTCACTATCAGGAAGTACTCGCTTCGATCAGGGGCTTGGAACTCTGTCTGTGGTGGATTGCATGTTCTTGCTTGAAGTGTGACTTTGTCACATTTACGACTATATGCATGATGTTTGATTTACATCATGGACTACATGCATGATAACATGCATAAGTTAGTCGTCCATGTTATGGATGACATATTTTAATTTACTTATTACTATGCAGGAACATGCAAATTCCACATCGAAAGTCCCAGGCCGGGATCGAACCGGGGACCTCGAGATTGTGAGACGACGACACTGACAACTGCACCATTGTGCTGCATGGCACAACTTCAACGGAAGTCATATCTGTAGCATGTCGTCCAAAATATGACCAAAAAGTCATACTATAGCATGTCGTCCAAAATGTGACAAAAAAGTCAAACTACAGCATGTCGTCCAAAATATGATGTCATACTTTGGGCAACATGCTATAGTATGACTTTTTATCACATTTTGGACAACATTAAAGAAATATGATATACGTGCTATTTCTGACGACATGCTATAAGTATGACTTTCGTTAAAGTTATGGTAGCCAGCAGAGTGGCGCAGCTGTCAGCATCGTTGTCTCGCAGTCCGAAGGTCATTGGTTCAATTCCAGCCTCTGACAGTCTATGTTGAATTTGCGTCTTTCTGCAAAACTAATAACTTAAAAGTCCAGTTTATCGTCCATAACGTGGATGACTAACTTATACCTGTCGTCCATAATTTAAAACATTTCATTCAACAAGAATCCTCCACACACAAAGTTCCAGGCCCCCTGTCAGCGCTGGCTTGGAACTGCACTATTTTGCTGCCTTTATTGCATGCTTGCCTGACTTATATGACTTTTAAACTTGTTAGGGAAGAGTGATCAACAGTGCAGTGGTTGTCACGGTTGCCTCCCAGTCAGAAGGTTCCAGGTTCGAGACTCGCTCTGGAAATGATGACATTAACATGCAAGACGGAAAGTCACGTCAAATGCAAGAATCGAACCTGGAACCTACTGACTGGAAGGCGACGACACTAACCACTCCACCACAGTACCTTCTTCCATAAAATGTTTAAAAGTCATATAAGTTATGTAAGTCAGACAAACATGCAATAAAGGCCACACAACTCTGCAGTCGCTAGTGTCGTCGTCTCACTATCAGGAAGTACTCGCTTCGATCAGGGGCTTGGAACTCTGTCTGTGGTGGATTGCATGTTCTTGCTTGAAGTGTGACTTTGTCACATTTACGACTATATGCATGATGTTTGATTTACATCATGGACTACATGCATGATAACATGCATAAGTTAGTCGTCCATGTTATGGATGACATATTTTAATTTACTTATTACTATGCAGGAACATGCAAATTCCACATCGAAAGTCCCAGGCCGGGATCGAACCGGGGACCTCGAGATTGTGAGACGACGACACTGACAACTGCACCATTGTGCTGCATGGCACAACTTCAACGGAAGTCATACTTGTAGCATGTCGTCCAAAATATGACCAAAAGTCATACTTGTAGCATGTCGTCCAAAATGTGACAAAAAAGTCAAACTACAGCATGTCGTCCAAAATATGATGTCATACTTTGGGCAACATGCTATAGTATGACTTTTTATCACATTTTGGACAACATTAAAGAAATATGATATACGTGCTATTTCTGACGACATGCTATAAGTATGACTTTCGTTAAAGTTATGGTAGCCAGCAGAGTGGCGCAGCTGTCAGCATCGTTGTCTCGCAGTCCGAAGGTCATTGGTTCAATTCCAGCCTCTGACAGTCTATGTTGAATTTGCGTCTTTCTGCAAAACTAATAACTTAAAAGTCCAGTTTATCGTCCATAACATGGATGACTAACTTATACCTGTCGTCCATAATTTAAAACATTTCATTCAACAAGAATCCTCCACACACAAAGTTCCAGGCCCCCTGTCAGCGCTGGCTTGGAACTGCACCATTTTGCTGCCTTTATGGCATGCTTGCCTGACTTATATGACTTTTAAACTTGTTAGGGAAGAGCGATCAACGGTGCAGTGGTTGTCACGGTTGCCTCCCAGTCAGAAGGTTGCAGGTTCGAGACTCGCTCTGGAAATGATGACATTAACATGCAAGACAGAAAGCCACGTCAAATGCAAGAATCGAACCTGGAACCTACTGACTGGAAGGCGACGACACTAACCACTCCACCACAGTACCTTCTTCCATAAAATGTTTAAAAGTCATATAAGTTATGTAAGTCAGACAAACATGCAATAAAGGCCACACAACTCTGCAGTCGCTAGTGTCGTCGTCTCACTATCAGGAAGTACTCGCTTCGATCAGGGGCTTGGAACTCTGTCTGTGGTGGATTGCATGTTCTTGCTTGAAGTGTGACTTTGTCACATTTACGACTATATGCATGATGTTTGATTTACATCATGGACTACATGCATGATAACATGCATAAGTTAGTCGTCCATGTTATGGATGACATATTTTAATTTACTTATTACTATGCAGGAACATGCAAATTCCACATAGAAAGTCCCAGGCCGGGATCGAACCGGGGACCTCGAGATTGTGAGACGACGACACTGACAACTGCACCATTGTGCTGCATGGCACAACTTCAACGGAAGTCATACTTGTAGCATGTCGTCCAAAATATGACCAAAAAGTCATACTATAGCATGTCGTCCAAAATGTGACAAAAAAGTCAAACTACGGCATGTCGTCCAAAATATGATGTCATACTTTGGGCAACATGCTATAGTATGACTTTTTATCACATTTTGGACAACATTAAAGAAATATGATATACGTGCTATTTCTGACGACATGCTATAAGTATGAATTTCGTTAAAGTTATGGTAGCCAGCAGAGTGGCGCAGCTGTCAGCATCGTTGTCTCGCAGTCCGAAGGTCATTGGTTCAATTCCAGCCTCTGACAGTCTATGTTGAATTTGCGTCTTTCTGCAAAACTAATAACTTAAAAGTCCAGTTTATCGTCCATAACGTGGATGACTAACTTATACCTGTCGTCCATAATTTAAAACATTTCATTCAACAAGAATCCTCCACACACAAAGTTCCAGGCCCCCTGTCAGCGCTGGCTTGGAACTGCACCATTTTGCTGCCTTTATGGCATGCTTGCCTGACTTATATGACTTTTAAACTTGTTAGGGAAGAGCGATCAACAGTGCAGTGGTTGTCACGGTTGCCTCCCAGTCAGAAGGTTGCAGGTTCGAGACTCGCTCTGGAAATGATGACATTAACATGCAAGACGGAAAGCCACGTCAAATGCAAGAATCGAACCTGGAACCTACTGACTGGAAGGCGACGACACTAACCACTCCACCACAGTACCTTCTTCCATAAAATGTTTAAAAGTCATATAAGTTATGTAAGTCAGACAAACATGCAATAAAGGCCACACAACTCTGCAGTCGCTAGTGTCGTCGTCTCACTATCAGGAAGTACTCGCTTCGATCAGGGGCTTGGAACTCTGTCTGTGGTGGATTGCATGTTCTTGCTTGAAGTGTGACTTTGTCACATTTACGACTATATGCATGATGTTTGATTTACATCATGGACTACATGCATGATAACATGCATAAGTTAGTCGTCCATGTTATGGATGACATATTTTAATTTACTTATTACTATGCAGGAACATGCAAATTCCACATCGAAAGTCCCAGGCCGGGATCGAACCGGGGACCTCGAGATTGTGAGACGACGACACTGACAACTGCACCATTGTGCTGCATGGCACAACTTCAACGGAAGTCATACTTGTAGCATGTCGTCCAAAATATGACCAAAAAGTCATACTATAGCATGTCGTCCAAATTGTGACAAAAAAGTCAAACTACAGCATGTCGTCCAAAATATGATGTCATACTTTGGGCAACATGCTATAGTATGACTTTTTATCACATTTTGGACAACATTAAAGAAATATGATATACGTGCTATTTCTGACGACATGCTATAAGTATGACTTTCGTTAAAGTTATGGTAGCCAGCAGAGTGGCGCAGCTGTCAGCATCGTTGTCTCGCAGTCCGAAGGTCATTGGTTCAATTCCAGCCTCTGACAGTCTATGTTGAATTTGCGTCTTTCTGCAAAACTAATAACTTAAAAGTCCAGTTTATCGTCCATAACGTGGATGACTAACTTATACCTGTCGTCCATAATTTAAAACATTTCATTCAACAAGAATCCTCCACACACAAAGTTCCAGGCCCCCTGTCAGCGCTGGCTTGGAACTGCACCATTTTGCTGCCTTTATGGCATGCTTGCCTGACTTATATGACTTTTAAACTTGTTAGGGAAGAGCGATCAACAGTGCAGTGGTTGTCACGGTTGCCTCCCAGTCAGAAGGTTCCTGGTTCGAGACTCGCTCTGGAAATGATGACATTAACATGCAAGACGGAAAGCCATGTCAAATGCAAGAATCGAACCTGGAACCTACTGACTGGAAGGCGACGACACTAACCACTCCACCACAGTACCTTCTTCCATAAAATGTTTAAAAGTCATATAAGTTATGTAAGTCAGACAAACATGCAATAAAGGCCACACAACTCTGCAGTCGCTAGTGTCGTCGTCTCACTATCAGGAAGTACTCGCTTCGATCAGGGGCTTGGAACTCTGTCTGTGGTGGATTGCATGTTCTTGCTTGAAGTGTGACTTTGTCACATTTACGACTATATGCATGATGTTTGATTTACATCATGGACTACATGCATGATAACATGCATAAGTTAGTCGTCCATGTTATGGATGACATATTTTAATTTACTTATTACTATGCAGGAACATGCAAATTCCACATCGAAAGTCCCAGGCCGGGATCGAACCGGGGACCTCGAGATTGTGAGACGACGACACTGACAACTGCACCATTGTGCTGCATGGCACAACTTCAACGGAAGTCATACTTGTAGCATGTCGTCCAAAATATGACCAAAAAGTCATACTATAGCATGTCGTCCAAAATGTGACAAAAAAGTCAAACTACGGCATGTCGTCCAAAATATGATGTCATACTTTGGGCAACATGCTATAGTATGACTTTTTATCACATTTTGGACAACATTAAAGAAATATGATATACGTGCTATTTCTGACGACATGCTATAAGTATGAATTTCGTTAAAGTTATGGTAGCCAGCAGAGTGGCGCAGCTGTCAGCATCGTTGTCTCGCAGTCCGAAGGTCATTGGTTCAATTCCAGCCTCTGACAGTCTATGTTGAATTTGCGTCTTTCTGCAAAACTAATAACTTAAAAGTCCAGTTTATCGTCCATAACGTGGATGACTAACTTATACCTGTCGTCCATAATTTAAAACATTTCATTCAACAAGAATCCTCCACACACAAAGTTCCAGGCCCCCTGTCAGCGCTGGCTTGGAACTGCACCATTTTGCTGCCTTTATGGCATGCTTGCCTGACTTATATGACTTTTAAACTTGTTAGGGAAGAGCGATCAACAGTGCAGTGGTTGTCACGGTTGCCTCCCAGTCAGAAGGTTGCAGGTTCGAGACTCGCTCTGGAAATGATGACATTAACATGCAAGACGGAAAGCCACGTCAAATGCAAGAATCGAACCTGGAACCTACTGACTGGAAGGCGACGACACTAACCACTCCACCACAGTACCTTCTTCCATAAAATGTTTAAAAGTCATATAAGTTATGTAAGTCAGACAAACATGCAATAAAGGCCACACAACTCTGCAGTCGCTAGTGTCGTCGTCTCACTATCAGGAAGTACTCGCTTCGATCAGGGGCTTGGAACTCTGTCTGTGGTGGATTGCATGTTCTTGCTTGAAGTGTGACTTTGTCACATTTACGACTATATGCATGATGTTTGATTTACATCATGGACTACATGCATGATAACATGCATAAGTTAGTCGTCCATGTTATGGATGACATATTTTAATTTACTTATTACTATGCAGGAACATGCAAATTCCACATCGAAAGTCCCAGGCCGGGATCGAACCGGGGACCTCGAGATTGTGAGACGACGACACTGACAACTGCACCATTGTGCTGCATGGCACAACTTCAACGGAAGTCATACTTGTAGCATGTCGTCCAAAATATGACCAAAAAGTCATACTATAGCATGTCGTCCAAAATGTGACAAAAAAGTCAAACTACAGCATGTCGTCCAAAATATGATGTCATACTTTGGGCAACATGCTATAGTATGACTTTTTATCACATTTTGGACAACATTAAAGAAATATGATATACGTGCTATTTCTGACGACATGCTATAAGTATGACTTTCGTTAAAGTTATGGTAGCCAGCAGAGTGGCGCAGCTGTCAGCATCGTTGTCTTGCAGTCCGAAGGTCATTGGTTCAATTCCAGCCTCTGACAGTCTATGTTGAATTTGCGTCTTTCTGCAAAACTAATAACTTAAAAGTCCAGTTTATCGTCCATAACATGGATGACTAACTTATACCTGTCGTCCATAATTTAAAACATTTCATTCAACAAGAATCCTCCACACACAAAGTTCCAGGCCCCCTGTCAGCGCTGGCTTGGAACTGCACCATTTTGCTGCCTTTATGGCATGCTTGCCTGACTTATATGACTTTTAAACTTGTTAGGGAAGAGCGATCAACAGTGCAGTGGTTGTCACGGTTGCCTCCCAGTCAGAAGGTTGCAGGTTCGAGACTCGCTCTGGAAATGATGACATTAACATGCAAGACGGAAAGCCACGTCAAATGCAAGAATCGAACCTGGAACCTACTGACTGGAAGGCGACGACACTAACCACTCCACCACAGTACCTTCTTCCATAAAATGTTTAAAAGTCATATAAGTTATGTAAGTCAGACAAACATGCAATAAAGGCCACACAACTCTGCAGTCGCTAGTGTCGTCGTCTCACTATCAGGAAGTACTCGCTTCGATCAGGGGCTTGGAACTCTGTCTGTGGTGGATTGCATGTTCTTGCTTGAAGTGTGACTTTGTCACATTTACGACTATATGCATGATGTTTGATTTACATCATGGACTACATGCATGATAACATGCATAAGTTAGTCGTCCATGTTATGGATGACATATTTTAATTTACTTATTACTATGCAGGAACATGCAAATTCCACATCGAAAGTCCCAGGCCGGGATCGAACCGGGAACCTCGAGATTGTGAGACGACGACACTGACAACTGCACCATTGTGCTGCATGGCATAACTTCAACGGAAGTCATACTTGTAGCATGTCGTCCAAAATATGACCAAAAAGTCATACTATAGCATGTCGTCTAAAATATGATAAAAATATCATACTATAGCATGTCGTCCAAAATATGCCAAAAATGTCATACTATAGCATGTCGTCTAAAATATGATAAAAATGTCATACTATAGCATGTCGTCCAAAATATGCCAAAAATGTCATACTATAGCATGTCGTCTAAAATATGATAAAAATGTCATACTATAGCATGTCGTCTAAAATATGATAAAAATGTCATACTATAGCATGTCGTCTAAAATATGATAAAAATGTCATACTATAGCATGTCGTCCAAAATATGCCAAAAATGTCATACTATAGCATGTCGTCTAAAATATGACAAAAAAGTCATACTATAGCATGTCGTCCAAAATATGCCAAAAATGTCATACTATAGCATGTCGTCCAAAATATGCCAAAAATGTCATACTATAGCATGTCGTCTAAAATATGACGAAAAAGTCATACTATAGCATGTCGTCTAAAATATGACAAAAAAGTCATACTATAGTATGTCGTCCAAAATATGATAAAAATATCATACTATAGCATGTCGTCCAAAATATGCCAAAAATGTCATACTATAGCATGTCGTCCAAAATATGACAAAAATGTCATACTATAGCATGTCGTCTAAAATATGAGAAAAAAGTCATACTATAGCATGTCGTCCCAAATATGACAAAAATATCATACTATAGCATGTCGTCCAAAATATGCCAAAAATGTCATACTATAGCATGTCGTCCAAAATATGCCAAAAATGTCATACTATAGCATGTCGTCTAAAATATGCCAAAAAAGTCATACTATAGCATGTCGTCTAAAATATGATAAAAATGTCATACTATAGCATGTCGTCTAAAATATGATAAAAATGTCATACTATAGCATGTCGTCCAAAATATGCCAAAAATGTCATACTATAGCATGTCGTCCAAAATATGACAAAAATGTCATACTATAGCATGTCGTCTAAAATATGAGAAAAAAGTCATACTATAGCATGTCGTCCCAAATATGACAAAAATATCATACTATAGCATGTCGTCCAAAATATGCCAAAAATGTCATACTATAGCATGTCGTCCAAAATATGCCAAAAATGTCATACTATAGCATGTCGTCTAAAATATGATAAAAATGTCATACTATAGCATGTCGTCTAAAATATGATAAAAATGTCATACTATAGCATGTCGTCCCAAATATGACAAAACTATCATACTATAGCATGTCGTCCAAAATATGCCAAAAATGTCATACTATAGCATGTCGTCTAAAATATCATAAAAATGTCATAATATAGCATGTCGTAAAAAATGTGATAAAAATGTCATACTATAGCATGTCGTCTTAAATATGACAAAAAAGTCAGACTATAGCATGTCGTCCAAAATATGCCAAAAATGTCATACTATAGCATGTCGTCTAAAATATGACAAAAAAGTCATACTATAGCATGTCGTCTAAAATATGCCAAAAATGTCATACTATAGCATGTCGTCCAAAATATGCCTAAAATGTCATACTATAGCATGTCGTCCAAAATATGCCAAAAATGTCATGCTATAGCATGTCGTCTAAAATATCATAAAAATGTCATACTATAGCATGTCGTCTAAAATATGCCTAAAATGTCATACTATAGCATGTCGTCCAAAATATGCCTAAAATGTCATACTATAGCATGTCGTCCAAAATATGCCAAAAATGTCATGCTATAGCATGTCGTCTAAAATATCATAAAAATGTCATACTATAGCATGTCGTCCAAAATATGCCAAAAATGTCATACTATAGCATGTCGTCCAAAATATGCCAAAAATGTCA
The DNA here is from genome assembly GCF_022577435.1 of Embiotoca jacksoni. NCBI lineage: Eukaryota > Metazoa > Chordata > Actinopteri > Embiotocidae > Embiotoca > Embiotoca jacksoni. Next base: position 5,287,061 of record NW_027185318.1, read on the forward strand.
TGCTATAGCATGTCGTCTAAAATATGACAAAAATGTCATACTATAGCATGTCGTCTAAAATATGAGAAAAAAGTCATACTATAGCATGTCGTCCCAAATATGACAAAAATATCATACTATAGCATGTCGTCCAAATTATGCCAAAAATGTCATACTATAGCATGTCGTCCAAAATATGCCAAAAATGTCATACTATAGCATGTCGTCTAAAATATGCCAAAAAAGTCATACTATAGCATGTCGTCTAAAATATGATAAAAATGTCATACTATAGCATGTCGTCTAAAATATGATAAAAATGTCATACTATAGCATGTCGTCCAAAATATGCCAAAAATGTCATACTATAGCATGTCGTCTAAAATATGAGAAAAAAGTCATACTATAGCATGTCGTCCCAAATATGACAAAAATATCATACTATAGCATGTCGTCCAAAATATGCCAAAAATGTCATACTATAGCATGTCGTCCAAAATATGCCAAAAATGTCATACTATAGCATGTCGTCTAAAATATGATAAAAATGTCATACTATAGCATGTCGTCCCAAATATGACAAAACTATCATACTATAGCATGTCGTCCAAAATATGCCAAAAATGTCATACTATAGCATGTCGTCTAAAATATCATAAAAATGTCATAATATAGCATGTCGTAAAAAATGTGATAAAAATGTCATACTATAGCATGTCGTCTTAAATATGACAAAAAAGTCAGACTATAGCATGTCGTCCAAAATATGCCAAAAATGTCATACTATAGCATGTCGTCTAAAATATGACAAAAAAGTCATACTATAGCATGTCGTCTAAAATATGCCAAAAATGTCATACTATAGCATGTCGTCCAAAATATGCCAAAAATGTCATACTATAGCATGTCGTCCAAAATATGCCAAAAATGTCATGCTATAGCATGTCGTCTAAAATATCATAAAAATGTCATACTATAGCATGTTGTCCAAAATATGCCAAAAATGTCATACTATAGCATGTCGTCTAAAATATCATAAAAATGTCATACTATAGCATGTCGTCCAAAATATGCCAAAAATGTCATACTATAGCATGTCGTCTAAAATATCATAAAAATGTCATACTATAGCATGTCGTAAAAAATGTGATAAAAATGTCATACTATAGTATGTCGTCTAAAATATGCCAAAAATGTCATACTATAGCATGTCGTCTAAAATATGAGAAAAAAGTCATACTATAGCATGTCGTCTAAAATATGATAAAAATGTCATACTATAGCATGTCGTCTAAAATATGCCAAAAATGTCATACTTTAGCATGTCGTCCAAAATATGCCAAAAATGTCATACTATAGCATGTCGTCTAAAATATGACAAAAAAGACATACTATAGCATGTCGTCTAAAATATGATAAAAATGTCACACTATAGCATGTCGTCCAAAATATGCCAAAAATGTCATACTTTAGCATGTCGTCCAAAATATGCCAAAAATGTCATACTATAGCATGTCGTCCAAAATATGACAAAAATGTCATACTATAGCATGTCGTCTAAAATATGAGAAAAAAGTCATACTATAGTATGTCGTCCAAAATATGATAAAAATGTCATACTATAGCATGTCGTCCCAAATATGACAAAAATATCATACTATAGCATGTCGTCTAAAATATCATAAAAATGTCATACTATAGTATGTCGTCCAAAATATGATAAAAATGTCATACTATAGCATGTCGTCTAAAATATGATAAAAATGTCATACTATAGCATGTCGTCTAAAATATTATAAAAATGTCATACTATAGCATGTCGTCTAAAATATCATAAAAATGTCATACTATAGTATGTCGTCCAAAATATGATAAAAATGTCATACTATAGCATGTCGTCCCAAATATGACAAAAATATCATACTATAGCATGTCGTCTAAAATATCATAAAAATGTCATACTATAGTATGTCGTCCAAAATATGATAAAAATGTCATACTATAGCATGTCGTAAAAAATATGATAAAAATGTCATACTATAGCATGTCGTCCAAAATATGCCAAAAATGTCATACTATAGCATGTCGTCTAAAATATGACAAAAAAGTCATACTATAGCATGTCGTCTAAAATATGATAAAAATGTCATACTATAGCATGTCGTCTAAAATATGCCAAAAATGTCATACTTTAGCATGTCGTCCAAAATATGCCAAAAATGTCATACTATAGCATGTCGTCCAAAATATGACAAAAATGTCATACTATAGCATGTCGTCTAAAATATGAGAAAAAAGTCATACTATAGTATGTCGTCCAAAATATGATAAAAATGTCATACTATAGCATGTCGTCCCAAATATGACAAAAATATCATACTATAGCATGTCGTCTAAAATATCATAAAAATGTCATACTATAGTATGTCGTCCAAAATATGATAAAAATGTCATACTATAGCATGTCGTCTAAAATATGATAAAAATGTCATACTATAGCATGTCGTCTAAAATATTATAAAAATGTCATACTATAGCATGTCGTCTAAAATATCATAAAAATGTCATACTATAGTATGTCGTCCAAAATATGATAAAAATGTCATACTATAGCATGTCGTCCCAAATATGACAAAAATATCATACTATAGCATGTCGTCTAAAATATCATAAAAATGTCATACTATAGTATGTCGTCCAAAATATGATAAAAATGTCATACTATAGCATGTCGTCCAAAATATGCCAAAAATGTCATACTTTAGCATGTCGTCCAAAATATGCCAAAAATGTCTTACTATAGCATGTCGTCCAAAATATGACAAAAATGTCATACTATAGTATGTCGTCCAAAATATGATAAAAATGTCATACTATAGCATGTCGTCCCAAATATGACAAAAATATCATACTATAGCATGTCGTCCAAAATATGCCAAAAATGTCATACTATAGCATGTCGTCTAAAATATCATAAAAATGTCATAATATAGCATGTCGTAAAAAATGTGATAAAAATGTCATACTATAGCATGTCGTCCAAAATATGCCAAAAATGTCATACTATAGCATGTCGTCTAAAATATGATAAAAATGTCATACTATAGCATGTCGTCTAAAATATCATAAAAATGTCATACTATAGTATGTCGTCCAAAATATGATAAAAATGTCATACTATAGCATGTCGTCCCAAATATGACAAAAATATCATACTATAGCATGTCGTCTAAAATATCATAAAAATGTCATACTATAGTATGTCGTCCAAAATATGATAAAAATGTCATACTATAGCATGTCGTCCCAAATATGACAAAAATATCATACTATAGCATGTCGTCCAAAATATGCCAAAAATGTCATACTATAGCATGTCGTCTAAAATATCATAAAAATGTCATAATATAGCATGTCGTAAAAAATGTGATAAAAATGTCATACTATAGCATGTCGTCTTAAATATGACAAAAAAGTCAGACTATAGCATGTCGTCCAAAATATGCCAAAAATGTCATACTATAGCATGTCGTCTAAAATATGACAAAAAAGTCATACTATAGCATGTCGTCTAAAATATGCCAAAAATGTCATACTATAGCATGTCGTCCAAATATGCCAAAAATGTCATACTATAGCATGTCGTCCAAAATATGCCAAAAATGTCATGCTATAGCATGTCATCTAAAATATCATAAAAATGTCATACTATAGCATGTTGTCCAAAATATGCCAAAAATGTCATACTATAGCATGTCGTCTAAAATATCATAAAAATGTCATACTATAGCATGTCGTAAAAAATGTGATAAAAATGTCATACTACAGCATGTCGTCCAAAATATGCCAAAAATGTCATACTATAGCATGTCGTCTTAAATATGACAAAAAAGTCATACTATAGCATATCGTACGAAATATGATAAAAATGTCATACTATAGCATGTCGTCTAAAATATGAGAAAAAAGTCATACTATAGCATGTCGTCTAAAATATCATAAAAATGTCATACTATAGCATGTCGTACGAAATATGATAAAAATGTCATACTATAGCATGTCGTCCAAAATATGCCAAAAATGTCATACTATAGCATGTCGTACGAAATATTATAAAAATGTCATACTGTAACATGTCGTCTGAAATATTATAAAAGTCACACTATAACATGTCGTCCTAAATATGATCAAAAAGTCATACTATAGCATGATATACTTACTTCAAATTTCTGATAACATGCTATAAGTACGACTTCCGTTCAAGTTATGGAAGCTAGCATGTAGTCTAAAATATGATGAAAAAGTCATACTATAGCATGTCGTCTAAAATATGACCAAAAAGTCATACTATAGCATGTCGTACGAAATATGATCAAAAAGTCATACTATAGCATGTCGTCTAAAATATGACCAGAAAGTCATACCATAGCATGTCTTCTAAAATATGTATAAAAAGTCATACTAAAGCATGTCGTCCTAAATATGATCAAAAAGTCATACTATAGAATGTCGTCCTAAATATGATCAAAAAGTCATACTATAGCATGTCGTCCGAAAAGTGCTAAACAAGTCATACTATAGCATGTCATCCAAAAAGTGGTCAAAAAGTCATACTATGGCATGTCGTCTAAAAAGTCATACCTGGATGGAGACAGAAAACAGCTAGTCTCAGAAATGCAGTCACCATGCCTGTGTATTTGTGTAAATCTTTGCAATGTACCTTTGTACATAATTTTGTAAAAACACTGAGAAATTATACTAACTTATTTATGTCAAGCTTTTTTTATGTAGAATAAAAAAATAAAAAAAAAATGGGTTTTTGATTACGGTTATCCAAAGTGGCATTTACTTTATTATAATTGATTTATTTTGTAAAAGCATATTTTTAAATGTGGAAAAAACAATTCCAATGCTTAATAGTTCAATTGTCTACCTGTCTTTTCATGTTGGACATTATGATGGTTGACCTGTGATTTTGTTTGCTATTTGTTTATGTGGTCCAAAAAGTGGTCAAAAAGTCATACTATAGCATGTCGTGTAAAAAGCCATACTATAGCATGTCGTGTAAAATGTGGTCAAAAAGTCATACTATAGCATGTCATCCAAAAAGTCATACTATAGCATGTCGTGCGAAATGCGGTCAAAAAGTCATACTATAGCATGTCATCCAAAAAGTGGTCATAAAGTCATACTATAGCGCATTGTCCAAAATGTGACCAAAAAGTCATACTCTAGCATGTCGTCCAAAATGTGACCAAAAAGTCATACTATAGCATGTCGTCCGAAAATTGGTCAAAAAGTCATACTATAGCATGTCATCCAAAAAGTGGTCAAAAAGTCATACTATAGCGCATTGTCCAAAATGTGACCAAAAAGTCATACTCTAGCATGTCGTCCAAAAAGTGGTCAAAAAGTCATACTATAGCGCATTGTCCAAAATGTGACCAAAAAGTCATACTCTAGCATGTCGTCCAAAATGTGACCAAAAAGTCATACTATAGCGCATTGTCCAAAATGTGACCAAAAAGTCATACTATAGCATGTCGTCCGAAAAGTGGTCAAAAAGTCAAACGATAGCATGTCGTCCAAAAAGTGGTCAAAAAGTCATTCTATAGCATGTCGTCCAAAAAGTCATACTATAGGATGTCATCCAAAAAGTGGTCAAAAAGTCATACTCTAGCATGTCGTCCAAAATGTGACCAAAAAGTCATACTCTAGCATGTCGTCCAAAAAGTGGTCAAAAAGTCATACTATAGCGCATTGTCCAAAATGTGACCAAAAAGTCATACTCTAGCATGTCGTCCAAAATGTGACCAAAAAGTCAAGATCACAAGTATTTAGTAGTACCACCAAAAGAAAAAAAAAAACAGAGCAGCGTTATTACTCACAACATTAAATGATCTTTTGTCTACTGGATCAAAAATTCAATGAGCCACCTCCACCAACCAAAAAAGACTGTTTACCTGCTAAAGTGGCAAAAATCTCTGGAGAACTTCTCCACCGGGTGTTTCCAACATTTTTAATCACACAAATACGTCGACTTACTCTCAAACAAAATGAATACAGAAGATAAAAGTTTGAGCTGCCGTCGATCTTGAAGGCCAAATTTTGCTTCGTTTTCCAACTTCAATCAAATACTGAACGTAAAAAGATGTTTTTTTTCCTTCTAACTTGTCGCCTGATGTTTTGTGACTGAAAGTCAAACGGACCCGAACACCAAAAAGAAATCAGAAGAACCAAGATGTTATTTGGACACGGGTGAGTGGACAAGACATTGTCCAAAATGTGACCAAAAAGTCATACTATAGCATGTCGTCCGAAAAGTGGTCAAAAAGTCAAACGATAGCATGTCGTCCAAAAAGTGGTCAAAAAGTCATACTCTAGCATGTCGTGTAAAATGTAGTCAAAAAGTCATACTATAGCATGTGGTCCAAAAAGTGGTCAAAAAGTCATACTATAGCATGTCGTGTAAAAAGCCATACTATAGCATGTCGTGTAAAATGTGGTCAAAAAGTCATACTATAGCATGTCATCCAAAAAGTCATACTATAGCATGTCGTGCGAAATGCGGTCAAAAAGTCATACTATAGCATGTCGTCCAAAAAGTGGTCAAAAAGTCATACTATAGCATGTCATCCAAAAAGTCATACTATAGCATGTCATCCAAAAAGTGGTCATAAAGTCATACTATAGCATGTCATCCAAAAAGTCATACTATAGCATGTCATCCAAAAAGTGGTCAAAAAGTCATACTATAGCGCATTGTCCAAAATGTGACCAAAAAGTCATACTCTAGCATGTCGTCCAAAATGTGACCAAAAAGTCATACTATAGCGCATTGTCCAAAATGTGACCAAAAAGTCATACTCTAGCATGTCGTCCAAAATGTGACCAAAAAGTCATACTATAGCGCATTGTCCAAAATGTGACCAAAAAGTCATACTCTAGCATGTCGTCCGAAAAGTGGTCAAAAAGTCAAACGATAGCATGTCGTCCAAAAAGTGGTCAAAAAGTCATTCTATAGCATGTCGTCCAAAAAGTCATACTATAGCATGTCATCCAAAAAGTGGTCAAAAAGTCATACTCTAGCATGTCGTCCAAAATGTGACCAAAAAGTCATACTCTAGCATGTCGTCCAAAAAGTGGTCAAAAAGTCATACTATAGCGCATTGTCCAAAATGTGACCAAAAAGTCATACTATAGCATGTCGTCCAAAAAGTGGTCCAAAAGTCATTCTACAGCATGTCGTCCAAAAAGTCATACTATAGCATGTCGTGCGAAATGCGGTCAAAAAGTCATACTATAGCATGTCATCCAAAAAGTGAAAAGTCATCGTATAGCAATTTATTTTCATATTTTGAACTACATCTTCTTTTGTCTGACTTTTTATGAGTTTTTGGAATATGACCAAATAATACATTGTCATCAGTTTCTTACAATTTCCTAAACTTCAATGAAGAAGCTGCCCTAAACCCAAAATAGCAGGCAGATTTCCAAATGTTCAAGGCATGCTCAAGAACAAAAGCAACATCTGCATTTCTTATAGATCAAGAAAAAGCATTTTTATAATTTACAAGTACCATAGCTGCTCTATCGTTTCACAAGGACACATTTATGTCTCCGCAGTTTTATCACACAAGCGTCTAATTATTCACCATGTCACCACAACTTTGTCACCTGATTCGCCATAAATTAGTGACCCCTTGTCAAAAAGTGTGATGTTTGACCAACGGTGACATACTGAAACGTACGTTGCCGTCAGTTTTAATTTGAGGATACCTTATTACGAACTTCAGAAACATTTCTTAAATGAAAAAAAAGAATGCCCGCAAGGCTGAACGTTTCCGCCAAACTTTTTCGTATTGCTGTGCATAGTCTGGGCGTGAAGGGAGCAGTTGAAAATTTGCAAACAGCAGAACACGGTGAGGAATAGAGCAGTGCAGGTGAGGAGAGGGGAGATTAAAAAAAAAAAAAAAGCTGACAACGTTAATATGGAACCAAAAGGAGGGTGCAACCTGGCAGTCACTCAAATCCTGCACCTGCACCTTTATAAAACAAGCTCTCCGGTGTGCTTCTCCGGCTCCCTCTCTCTCTGACTCTCTCTTTTTGCTTCCCTTCATTTCTCTCTCTTCCTCCCTCCTTCTCCCTTTCCTTTCCATGTGCTGTGGCTTGGGGCGTTGTCATTTTCGGCATGTTTTCTCTACACCGTGCACTCTCTGTGTGTGTTAATTGCGGCCATCCTTCGGGAAGGGAGAACGATGAGGAGGAACCTGTTTGAGTGCAGCCGTGCCAGGTTCTGCGGTACGACTCAGCGTGGAGCTGCAGACACCTGGTCCGCCTGAAGGGCAAGAGGAAGGTAGACTTGCCTTTTCTCTTCTCCCTTCTTCTGCCCTCCCCTCGCTTTCTATTCGACCTCTCTCTCTCTCTCTCTCTCTTTCTTCCGCTCACTCACTTTCACACGTACTCGCTCTGTCTCCGCTCTCCTCGAGCTCGGAGAAAACAGCTGCTGTACAGCCGGCGCACTGGGCGTCGCACCTTTACGAAGCCCAACCTGTGCCATCAATCATGGCACACTACTTACCGCAGTTTGTATGGATGCAAGTGTGCTACAAAGGGAGAAACTTAAAGCTTTGTGGGTCAATGACTTTGAAACAATTCATCCAGAAGGCCTGGGGCCACCACGCCGGCTGAAAATGCTTCGTAAATTACAACAATACATCATTCGCCATTCCTCAGTAACTCCTGATCCAAAGTTACGCACTCCGGAGCAGCCACCGCCCTCTGAGCCGATGGGCCAGATTGTTGGTTTCACTTAAAGGACAATTCTGGTTTATTAGTCAAGTTGTCTTGACCGTTGAGGCCATTATTTCATTCGGTGGTGTTAAACTTTACTTACTTTGATTGAGCAAAAAGTTAAAGTGAGTTCACCTAAAATGCAAGTAATAATCCCTCTGCATCCTTAGAGCTCAGGAATTACAGAAATAGTGGTTTGCTTTGTTGCCGAGAGTTACATAAGCAGATTAATGCTGTGTTTGTTTTTGCTTTTGAAGGGGTTATCAGCCAAAACATTTGTTGTACTTCTGGATAGAAAAAAAAAAAAGGTCTTGTTTTTATTTTGTTTTTGTTTAACAAATTAAACAAATGAGACATAATGTGTTGCTGGTAGGTGAATTTTGTCACATCTGAACAGAGCCAGGTACCTGGGCAGAGATATGTATTTGTACATGTATATCTCCCTAACAAACATTCACCAGAACCCCCAAAAACATAAGCGGAATTGTTTCCCAGAAAATATTTGCAGAGCGTTTTCCTGGGAATGTGGATGAAACGTCCCCTAACAAACATTTGCAGAATGATTCCCGGGGAATGTTCCATGGAGCGTTCCGCAACGGACTGTCAAACTATTCTTTAGCAAGGTGAGCACAATTTTTATCGTAACTAAAGTTAACAACGGTAAATTTGCAAACAGAAAATCCAAGTTGCAATTAACTTGAATTAAACTTGAAGCAGATAACAGCAAATACGGATGACTGTTGATTGGTGGTTGATCAGTTTTACCTTCTTATATTCTCTTGATGCAAAACAGTATTTCAGTGTAGTATATACACACACACACACGGAGATTTATAGTTGATGTTACATCTGTAAAATAATCTTATCTAACATCAGGCTGATAATTGGACTGGATACAACTGGATTGTGATCTGTGCCTGTCACCACAGTGTGGTGCTCCTTGGCCTTTCCGCTCAACTTTGACATTCACCGTCAGCTTTGTGGCCATATGTGCACATGGTGGTTGAGTGATGAAAAAGTTGCCCGTTTTCATATTCAAGTCTGACATATTGAAAAATGGAAAGATGCTCGTGGAGCGCTTGTGGGCAAAGACAGTGACATACGGACACAGTTTCTCTCTCCCTCTCTCATACACATGCGCACACAACTCTTGGTCAGCAGCACAGATGAGTTCTGGGAAAACAAGCAGCTGCAGGAGGAGGAAAGGACCATAAGGCTGGACGGCTTGCCAAATTTCATCATCTATTATGGATTGCCTGAGATGCACACTCTACTGCAACCGGGGGCATGTCTCAGATTCACATGCAATCATAAATCTGCGTGTACGTATGTACTTTCACATGCAAACCTTTAGATTTACCGTGGTGCTGCATTTCAAACCCCTAAACTGAAGTTGCGGTACTACACTGACAACATAATGTGCGACAGGATGTCACCTCATTTATAATAATCTCCTAAGTAAAGTTCTAGTCTTGGAGTTTACGAGCAAAGCCAATCTAATTTCTGCCACCAGAACAAGTGATTGGCAAATGACTCCAATTCTACACAGGGCCTTGGAGTGAAAATGAATCATTTCATTCAGCAAATGCAACACAGAATACATGTCCAGAAACACAACTATAACTAAAGGACCACTTCACACAAAGAAATAGAACAAACACCCACAATAGTGATCGTGCCAGATGTTAGGAAACCAAGACAATCTGGCGACGAGTGTGCGACTCGTGGATAAAGTTGTTGCACTTCTACAGTGACAACAAGCCAAATGAGAAAATACATGAGAAATAAGATAGGTGGGAACTGTTGACTGAGAAGACCAGAGTCGAGAGAAGACCGTTATCACTATGGATGGGGTACTTATAATGCTCTCCTGCAAACGTTATAATCACTGACAGAAGCTAACTTCTGCTAATATGTAACTCAAAGCCTGTTTTACTAATCTTCACATCACAGTTACTTTTATCTGTTCTAATATTTCTGTTATACTGTTTATGCTACTGCAACTCAGCTCGTCTTACTGCTAACTTTCAATTTGTCCACATCTTCTGTTGCATTGGTTCTTGTTGCTATGTACCAATCAGTGAAAGGAATTTGATTACTTTAAGCCATGAATTGTATTGCATTAAATATGCTGGAGTTTATGATTAACTGCTTTATAGTTAATGTGTCTGATTCTCCTGCTGGATGTCAGGTGTATTGCTGTGTCAATTCACTGGATGGTCCGTACAATGGTAGCTGAATGGCAACATAATGTCTGGTGCCCAGTCCTCATACAGAAGATGCTGGCGAGATAGTGTATTATCTTCATACCTAACGTGCCACATGACAACCACATGGCAGCCGGAGCCCATGCAGTCCACATGTAGTCGATTCTATGGAACAGATGTTGTCAAACTCGGTATCTAATATGGTTTTGTACTGTACTGATCTCTGTCTATAGTTGCTCTGTGGGATGGAGTCAGATCCTAAACACAAAAACAATCAATTTAATATATATATCTGTTTTAAAAAATAAGTAGTGTATCAAATAAATGAGTTAAATCAAAATTCGCTCCCTGTACAGTTGTCATGAACAGGGAAATTAGCTACAGAGACCCAAACCGGGTTTTTTTTTTTGTTTGCAGTGACTGAAAGGACTCGATACCAAACGTTAATCACTTTTAATTTTCTAAATCGTCCAGAACAAGTGGTCGCTTTTTGATTTAGAACTGATTTAAAGCATCTTATCTGCACATTTGTACGGCATCTACCCTTTGACTCGTACTGACGTTTTCTAAAACACTGATTGATATATATATATATAGTTCTTTCTTCCCCATTGTAAGCAAGTCAGGAAAGATTGCTGGCAATTTTTTTTAATTGTATAAAGTTTTATTTGCTTGGCTCTTCGACATTTGAGTCAGTTGTACGTTGAGGTGTGTAGTAGATTCCTTGTGTGTCTCAACAACGCACTTGCTCATACTGTGGTTACATTTTATCAAGTGGTCTTGGCATTCTTGGGCCCATCTTCAGGAAGGGAAATGGGAGAACTTATTGTTGAGCATGTTTGTGTATATTTTCAGAGGGAACACTTTGGCAGGCACCATTACCGCCCAGCAGTAAATTGCCTTGTAAATTACAGTGCCGGGGTAATAAAGCCAGATTTGTATATCACCGGGAGTGGAGACTGTGTCTGTCTTGTAAATTTAATTAAACAGCAGGTGCAAAATCAGGTCATATGGCTTTGATGTGCCCCATGTGAGAATGACAACCAGACAAAGATTCTAATACGAGCAGCATTTACATATTTTTGCATGTGGCGGGCGGCTTGTACGGAGGTAGGGGGAGCCTCGCCTATCACCTTGTACTGTATTACATTTCTCCCAAATTAAAGAGGATTTAAATTAGCTGTCACCTTCAATTTTAATAGATCTACAGCAAAATAAATGGTTAAGCTCTTCAAAAAACAGTCTCTTGTTTGTTTAGAGTGCTCATAAACGCTGCCATTATCAACAAGCGGTGAAGACTGAAACACTTTCAGACTAATTGGCTCTTATTGCCTGTCTACTGTACATTGCACAACATCAGCACTAACCTGTTAGGATGCAATTAAAGTACTTCTCAAGAACTTGAGTTATGAAAAAAAAAAAAAAAAAATCTGTGGTGATTTTCTAGCCAACTAGAATTGTGTTTTAATATAGATCTCCTTCAGCTTGATGTGCACTGAAGCCAAAAATCATCCTCTTAGGACTGTGCTTGACCCGTGACACTGTCAACGTGGCATCTGGGCTCTAGAGGGCCCTTTCCCTTTACATCGCTTTGAGCTCTCTGCCAGAGAGCCTACGAACATGTCAGCGGCATCAGTTGACCTGTCTGCAACACCTTTGCGTGTTCCCTTTCCGTTTTTTGTGTGTGTTGTTGTTTGGAGGAAGTGGTTGATAATTACCACCTAGGATGTAGCCATCTGTGCCGCCCTTTCACGGCCTGTTAAGCTCGCTTTTCAGAAAGTTTACTGTTGACAGAGGGCACGCGAGAGGAGCGAACGCCAGAGCGTGTTAAAAAGACTGCACACTCAAGCAATATTAAAAGCAGCGCTAAGGAGCTGATTTACAGGCAGACGGTGGAGAAGGAAGCAAAGGAGGAGGTGCTAAAGTGGGGAGGGGGTACGAGGAGGAATTGTCAAAGGGTGGGTACTCTTATTATTAAACTTGCATCGAGAATAGTAATCCTGGAAATTTACATGAAGTGAGCATTTAAATGGAGTCAAGTTCACAATCCCTTCCTTGCTTTCGTCCCAGCGTGCACACTTTCCTTCTTGTTCCAGCTCTGTAAGTTTTCATCAGACCTGTCCATCACTCACAGCTGCCTATTGTCATCAGCCATGAGGGACACCTGTGTTTCCCCAATAAGGCAGCAGTTATCATCAAGCTGTCGGATATCTGTCACTGTGGCAGGTTCTATGTGGAAACCTTCGCTGTCAAAACCTGTCAAATTTCACTGAGTCTTTAATGAGAAAAAGCCAAGTTGAAACCACAGGCACAGACGTACGTACGTGTGCGTATGTGTGTGTGTGTGTGTGTGCGCGTGTGTGTGTGTGTGTGCGTGTGTGTGAGTGAGTGAGTGAGTGAGTGAGTGAGAGCTGGCTGAGGGAACAGGTGCATGGCTGGAAGCTGTGGTGGTGGTAACAGCAGTAGGGGCTCAGTAGAGTACGTCATCTCTAATAGCTGGCGATACCAGTCCCACTAATCAAACACACATCAACTGCCAGTGAGTAAAAGACACATGACTGACATTACATAAGGAGCAGTGGGCTGGAAATTGATCCAACTCCATTTCACAAACTTAATGTTCAAATCACAGATGATTTTTTTTTAATTTTTTTTTTCTTGTAGCCTCAGGCGTTTTTTTTTTTTTAAAAAACAAATACTTTCTGAACTGAAAAAAAGTTTCTTGCTCAACCAAATGTGAACAGCTCTCCTTACACCTGTCCTAATCAGCTCGAGTCTGTTTGTATTTAACAAACATTCATTTTCAAACAGAATCCCTAAGGTTTTTCCTCCTCACTGTTCTCGGGCACGTCATCATGACAGAAAACGAAGTTTGTTAAACTCCCCTGCGGCCCTCAGCGAACCGTCCTCCTCGCCCGGCAGGCCCTTCGGAGGCCAGGTGAGGAGGCTCAGGTGAATGACCCCGGGGCAAACATTTTTCCCAGATAAAGATCGAGAGAACGGAGGGAGGGCGGGGAACGAGACGGGGTGGGGGGCGAAGAAGCAGTTGTAGAGGAAGAAATGGAACGAGGTAGATGAGTTTAGGCACAAGTCCCAAGTGTGGCAAGCAGAACTGAAGGTAAACGGAGAGGAGGTGTTGGTGACACATGAAGAGTGGCAGAAAGAGAGATGGCGGTGTGCAATCCAAACTGTCATTGGCACTGACAGTTGACTTCATGCAGGAGTTTCTTGCAGAAATCAACAAAAGAGTAGCAGGATAGTATTTAACAATCTGCCATACAGGATTAGTCCTGGCAAAGTTTAAATAGTGTTCACTGAAAAAAAGTTACCTTTTTACATTTTCATTTCAGATTGAAATGAATTCATTTTTGAAAACCCACTTGTGCCGCTTGTTTTTACAGGAATCGTTCAACTTTTTGGGAGTCGAGTTCATTGTATTTCCGAGTTTGAAGACAATATCGATACCTCACATGTCAGCAGCCAATTAGCTCAGCAAAAGGACAGCAAGCTCGGATCTGTCCAAGGGTTTGTTTAGTGCACACAAAGTTCTACAAGTAGAAACAAGTTGCGGGTTTAAAGGGAGCAACAACAGTGGCTTTCTAGAGTTTATGGTTGCTTGGCGATCTCGCCGTGATGACTAGAATCCCAGAAGACATTGTGGGTTTTTTTGTGTGCAAATTACATAAATGAGAAATAACGTGCTGACGAGTGAGCTGGTACGCTTTAAAAGTTCTGATCAGAATGAGGCTAGCCGTTTCCCATTTCCAGCCTCTGTGCTAAGCTACGGTGACCGTCTCCTGGCTGTACCCACAGACATTCTCGTCTAACTCTCGGCAAGAAAGCCGATGTGTTTGCCAAAATGCCACGTTATTCCTTTCATCTGATCATATTTTGAATCATTCCAGATGTCCAGTATGTACTTTCCCCGACTGCTACTCGCTGGAACTGAACTTTTTCTCATCACAGTTGAGGGAACTGATTTCTAGAATATCAACAAATAAAATGTACAAAATGTTTTGTCGATCTGACAGGCCAGAGTCCATCTTGCTAAACCACGGGAAGCTAATGAGAGCTAATAGGTGCCATAGGCTTTAGGGACAATGAGCAG
Organism: Embiotoca jacksoni; assembly: GCF_022577435.1. Taxonomy (NCBI): domain Eukaryota; kingdom Metazoa; phylum Chordata; class Actinopteri; family Embiotocidae; genus Embiotoca; species Embiotoca jacksoni. Next base: position 5,302,148 of record NW_027185318.1, read on the forward strand.
CACAACTCCATGCTGGGATAAAATACATCAGAGGCGGGACTCTGTCATCTTATGTCAATCTCTGGCTGATGTACAATGGCCCCTGGTCACAATTAGAGTCCTGTATGCTGTGTGCAAGTATAAGTGAATGCACATGCCTAATATTAACCCTTCACCCCCATTGAGAGCTGCTAGGGAGCTCTTCAGTCTGAATGTCAACATGTATTTACTCCATTCTTTCCTCAGTGGGGGGGGGGATCGCTGCCCGTCAGCGTGACATGTCAGCGTGACATGTTACGACTGGGCAAGGAGCCTCGACAGTAAGCATCAAAGCTCAGTGGGACAGAAAATCATATATAGTTGTATAGCACACTGAAGAGTTTCCTTTCCACAGTGACACGTTGCAAAAAAAAAAAAAACAAATGAAATGTTGAACCACATGAATGTGAATGAATCCCAGATCTAGTCAACCCGAATTGATTTGAACATTTGTGGCAGCCTTGTGCAGAAAATATAGGAATAGACCTACATTTATGTAAAGTTGCCGTGTACAATTATTGACAAACAAGATGTGCTGTTTTTTTTCTTTTACAGCACTCTAGTTCCCTCTTCTGGTAAGCAGATTTACTATTAACATAACTGCATAATATTACTTTGAACTCTACAATGGAGTTCTAATGTTGTACGTAGTACACATGTGACTTCACCTTAATGCTTCGTGCTTGGATGTGTCTCACTACGCAACATGACTCACACGAGCCACTAATTTACACTCGATGATGATGATGATGACGACAACAGTTACAGTATAGCTAACTTCATGAACGTGTTTTTTTTTGTGTTTTTTTTTAAGGCAGAATACTGCCTGACTTCCAGGAAATAAGGCTTTTTTTTTGTCTCTGTCAATAACGTCTCATGAACTATAGATCAGTGGTTCCCTATCTCTCCACAAGAGGTCACGAGCTCAATGTCAGGGGTCATGTGATAATTCCAAGGGTAGGAATAAAATTTACACAAATAAAAATCTTTACAAATCCTGAATAGTTTTTATCCTGCGGGACTCAAAAAATATGGATAAATAAAACAATCCAATGGGGGAAAAGTCCTGTTGACGCATGTGCTCGCAGTTCAAAGACCTGAAATGTTGATTCGTGGGTTGGCAATCACTGGACTAAACATATTCAGAGCACGCTTACTTCGTCCCCGCTCTGAACATTTAACCGTTTCCAGGTATTTTACGCAAAAGTTATATTCGCTTAAAAAAAAAAAAAAAGCCTATATAACTTTATAACTAAAATTTCCGATACTTCCGTGCAGTGATGTTTTAGTATAAAGAGTGAAAGGTTAAGCGTTTGTAGATTGCTTTGCAAGTACCGGGCATCAGAGGAGAGGATGCTGATGGGGAGCAGGAGGGCGACTTGGCAGCAGGGTGTTGGAAGGTGAAGCCAGAGCAGACCAGTCCGATGGGCCTGCAGCCAGCACACGTGTGATGGCAGAATGTTGCGTCTGTACAGAGCAGGTGCAAAGGCCTCGTCTCTTCTCCTCATATCCATTCCTCCTCTCAACGCTGGAGCTTGGCTTTCCGTCTCCGGTTTCTCCGAGGTTCAGCTCTTTTGTCTTCCAGGTGAGCCATTCTCTCTTCCCCCCCCCCCTCCCCCCCCGTCTCCCTGTCCATCTCCATCCCCGCGCCTCCTGGCTGGCAACGCTCTCCCTGCATCATACTTCATTTGCTCCAGATAACACATCAGCTTCAGCACCCATCCACAAACCCTGTCGCCATGGTGCCCACAGATGGCAACTTCCTGTGGTCCTGCCCGGTGATTGGTGGAGAGACTTCCAAACAGAGAACAGCTGGTGAGGGATGATATATCACCAAGCGTTTGCACTTTCATTTTCAGGGTTGTCTTGTTAATGCTCCCAATCCAGCATCTGGCAGGAAATAGACACAAAGGCAGAGCGAGGGGGAGAACAACCTGTTCTTTGGCAGACCTTAACAAAAGGCTGACACATGTCTGATGAGCACAAAGAGCTGCAGCGGAACAGACAGAGCTGCCGTGAATATGAAGGAAAGATGCCTGATGCAAGTTAAACAAAGGCTAGATGAGAGGATGTGAATATTTCTTTCAAAAGGTCACTGTTAAAAAAGGATAAAATAAATAAATAAAACAGCATTCAAAATGTCACTTTATGATTCAAGTTATGAATCTGTCCATATAGGAAGACCAGAACAGTTTCAAAAAGATGGTTTTAGGATTGGTGACAACATCTATTTTCATTTTAGATTTTATGATGGCACGTTGTTTGCTCGACTCTTGTTTGGTCATATTTAGTCATCTTAATAGCATAAATGCAAGACAATTATTATAACTTTATTCTTCACGGCTAATCTTTTTCCAATTTAAAATGTATGATTTCGGTTTTCAACTGATTTGATAGTCTTTTCCTACTGGAGGTCTCCCCGTCACAAGGACAGATCATTCCTGCCGACCGCAATAAGTCTGTACAATAACTCACCTCTGGCAAAATCCATCACACAACAATAACACTGTTGTCTGTGTTTCTTGGTTGTTTGTATATAATATATATATATATATATATAATATATACTGTACTGTATATACTGTGCATTTTATATATATTTTTTTTTTTTTACTGCTATTTTATTGCTTTTTATTATTCTATTATTATCTTATTGCTTCCTGTATGCTGCTGTAGCGAAAAAAAATTCCCCTTGGGGATTAATAAAGTAACTATCTACGGACCTACCGTTGATGAAAATGAGCAATATTAACTTTGAACACCAGATGGAGCCATTTCACATCTTGGAGGTACGTTAAGAGATGCAGAATTGTACTCGAAATTTTGGTGTGAATAAAATAAGAAAACAGAATCACAAAAAACAACAACCTTTAATACCTGGTGTCACAGTGTTAGTGGAGCTGTAGATATACCGAGATGCCAAGTCTAAAGTTGTACAGAACTGATTCAAATAAGCCATTTCACAATGCTGATATCTCCGTTATCACCCAGGTCAGTTCACATTCAATTACTGACATAGTTTACCAACTCTAAACACAGAAGCCTTTTGTCCAGACAGCAATTGCTCTGATGATAATCCACTAACTGAAGTGACTGATAACTGTTGTTAATGGTAATTAATTGACCAATCAGGCATGAAGAATCCCTCTCTTTAAACGGATAATACAAATACAGAAAATATGATGTAACACGGGTGTAAAAAAAAAAAAGAAAGAAAAAGAAAATCTACAAAAAAGTAACAGACACATGAAGCCCACCGACTGAAATGTAGGAAGGCTGACCAACATTGTATATCATATGGCTGAACAACCGAACGTAATTTTTAAACAAAGGAAGAGAGAGAGAGAAAAAAAAAGAAAACTGGATGACGAGTTTGTCAATGCTACCATTCCAAAGATCTTTAGAAGCTACAATATTGTAATATTTAACATGTACAAGTCAGAAAAATTCATGCAGCTTCATCCATTGACACAACAAGTTATAAAATATAAATTGCTGCTTGTAACCAAACTTGATCTTAGGATAGTTGCAAAGAAGATTTTGGAAAATAAAACTACACCTGGCTTAAAAGCCAAATATTAGAACTCAAATCATTGTATTCCCCCCGACACCTGTGTAAAGTGGTTCTACTCATAGGCCTTCATGTCCAGCTCTGAAAAACAAGCAATGAGAAGTTGAAGTGATTGTAGTGTTTGCTGTTTGGCCCTTTTGTTTGTTGCATAATATATTAACTACCTGTTCAGCGGTGCCAGCAAACATAATTAAAGACAAATGCACTGTAGTAAAAAAAAAAATGTGGCCATTATTTGTTGGTTTGTGCCTGCTGAGGACTTTTTGTGTTCAAATGAATATTTTGCTTTTTTTTTTTTTTTTTTCTCTAAGCTGGTAATATCCAACCCCCGACCAATCAAAATTGTGGAAACGCTTGACAAACTACAGTTGCAATCATATGTATTGACTTTTCTATTGAGTTGACATTGATTTTTAGCTGCTAAACTCCTCCATTAAACACAGCAGGCACCATTACCACACACGTCACAGATCATATCAAGAAGTAAAACAATGAAACCCATATACAGTGCAGCGCTTACGCAAAGAAGCATTAGAATATTTTCCACCCTGTAAAAACTGTTAATACGTTACAAATACATGGTCAAAATGCACATACGTTAGACAGCTCAGTTTCCTTATCCCTTCCAGGAAATCTGCTTGGCACGATTGTCATAAAAACAACGAAAGCTTCGGGGATTCGACTATTTGTAGGGACGGAACTAGAAAATCAAACCGGCTTTGATATCAAACTATCATGCTCATACAGTCGGTGAGGTCAGTGAACGCAACACAAGCTACAGGTAAAATTTAAGGCTACTAATAATGGTTAGTATACTGAATATCAGAGCTGAATTTGTGAAGGAGTTATCGATGATAGCTACTGTTTAGCTTAGATTAGCTACTCCTGTTAACCACTGACCACCTTTTCTTTTTTTTTGGTAACTGGAGCCACATGTCTAATGAGATGCTACATGAACCCTGGTGGACCGTATCAGAAGGGAAGGGATAAAGTAAATGGCTTTTTTTTTTTTTTTTTTTTTTAAACATTGGAATGGCTACGCGTGGTAGCAAAACTTAAATCTGTTTATTCTGACATGATGACAGATTGATAAGACAGACCTCACACAGGTAAACGTTTAGAAATAATATGTTTTACCTTGTTTATTTTTTACTGACTGAACAAGGAAGGACTGTTTTTGTGAAAATGTAAAAAAAAAAAAAAGGAGCTTCAGATTCTCCGGGAACCCAAAGACATTAACAAATGAAAAATGGCCAAACTCTGTCCTGCAAACCGTTAAAAATAGGTAAAAGACAAATAAATAACAGCCACAAATGATGACAGTAAAACGGATCTTTTCTGAATAATTCCCTGATTAAATTAAAGCCATGATATGCACTTGTATTTTAACATTCTGCAGCTCTCACTACATGACCCTTCTCATGACGTACAGTTAATTATGACCAATTGAAAACCAAAGAATGGTAATGTACAAACTTGCATAGATAAAGTGATATAGTAGAGAGCAGCTCACTGTTTATGTGCCCAAAAGTGGAACATTCTTTTATATTTACGCTATAAGCTTTTTTTTTTTTCTACCGTCCCTGCAAGGAATAGCTGCTTGTTGTTGGAGGTGTAACTACCAACCTTACAAAACATCGACACTCGGAACACTAACATATGCAAGTTTGCAATTTTGGGTCAGCAGGTATTTTGTTAGGTCTCAAAAAGTGGCAGATCTGATTTGAGCCCTTAAGCTTCAGATCCTTCATGTTGATGGTTGGACGGATGTTGATCAGCTCTCCTGCTCGAAGAGGCTTAGAAAATACAGGCCCTAGATCACAGAGAACATCATTGTAGGACTTTCTTTTTTTTTTTGCAGTATGGCTATTAACAGAGCGTTAAATGGACGACATCATAGAATCATCTGGATATAAAGGGCTTCTCTGACTGTCTGTAATGCTTTAAAAATGCCTTTAAACATGCTTTCCCTGGGATTATTTGGATTTGACTTTTTACTCTTTTTTTTTTTTTTTTTTTTTTTTTTAATGCACAGGGGGGGAAATGCCTGATTTTGGCTATTCTCAATTTAAGGCTATTAATTTCTATTTGGCTGAACCACCACCTAGGGACTGAGAATTACAGGAGTGACATCTCTTTTGGTGAAGTATTAAAATGCTTCCACAACATGTGGATACAAAGTCCTTTGATGGACTTCAAATTACCGATTAAACTTAAAGGGGACCACCACTGTATCTGTAAATAATCAGCAAATCAATATCCATAGAGGCGTTTCAAAGAAAATCCATTCGAGGCAGTACCAAAATGAGGAACAAAATAATATTCTGGTATAAAACATGAGCTCATAGTTAACCAAACGAGTCACCGTTGTCATTTTGCCAAAAAAAAAAAAAAAAAAAAAAAACAACAAAAAGATTAAAGTGGCAATCCCCTTTAATACGTCTGCCTAACAGTTGGAAAACACTCAAAAGTACAACACATAGACACTACTCTGAGCACAGTTCTATTGAAAGCGCAAGATTATAAAACATTGACATCATCAAGAGGACGTGCTGTACATCGAGTCGAGAGTGACAGTAGCCTCACATCTCTACCTCAGTCGCGAACATGACAAGAGAAGTCATGTTCTGTGTGCAAATCGAGTGAGCACCAAACATGCGTGGCGTAACTCTCTTATGCTACTGACTGAATCTGTAGAGCTACATCGAGTGTGGTGGTGTGTGTGTGTGTGTGTGTGGGATGGGACGGGGGGGGGGGGGAAGCTTTTGTTGCGTATACGACAAACCAACAAAACAGAGCGGTAAAGTAAAAGTTCCTTCTCGGGTGGCTCCTGCATGACGTTGTCCATAGAAGAGGGAAAAAAAAGCATTTCTTAGCGTTGCTTTTTTTTTTTTTTTTTCTCCTTTGCTTGTAATGACCCGCCAAAAACACGACCGTCACCCACAGCTGAGGGCCAGCCGAAAGTGCCGCACTCATCCGAAACGTCCCCAAACCAACCATGTCTTACAAACACGGACGCAGTGGTCCCTCGGCAAGTCTGACCTCCACTGACCTTTGACCCCGCACCTCTCCTCAGACCAACCAGTACAGTCGCTGTTCTGCCACGCCTCCCCCCCCCCCCCCCATGCAGAGCAATGGATCCTAAAGCGGGCTGGGGCTGGTAGAGGCTCAGCCCCAAAAAAAATGAAGCTCTCGAAGCTGGTGGGAGGAAAAGAATGTAAAGGGGTGAAAAGGACATTAAAAAGATGGCCCATCCGTGAAGCGGCTCTCCGCTCCAACTCTGGCGGCGGGTTTAGGTTGGCAACGGGTCGTCGTCGCCTTTGCTGCACTTGCACTTGCAGCAGAGGACGATGGGAGTGGCCAAAAGGAGGAAGGGGGAGGCGACGAGCAGGAGCAGGCCGAAGCCAGCGAAGATCCCCACAACCTGCGGGGGGGGTTACAGAACCGGAAAATAATAAACACTTCAAATGTAGAACAAGCAGTTACGCGTTAGGTGTAGTGATGTTACATTTTAGGCAGACTACTTAACACAGAATCATCCTGTAGAGCACAGCAAAAAAAAACACACAAAAGAACTCTTTTTACATTGTAAGTCATTTGTAAGTTACCAAACTAGTTATTCTTTAATATTGTACCTATTGGGAGGCAGGGTAAACAGCACACATTTGACTGTTAGGTCCAAATCTAACAGTCAAATTTGTGCTGTTTCCCAAGGTGTGGCCTTAAATTCTTCCAACAGATTGCAATAATACAAGTTGGCCAGCAGATGCCACCCAATGCCTTAAAACAACAAACGGCACAGTTGGTTTGAAACAAGCTTCAGAGAACTTGGTTTTCCTCCAGCACATAAACAAGGTTTTCTTTTTCTGACTCCCTCTCAAGGCAGCAACATGATGTCACAATAATTTGGCAGATACAGCATCCCTTTGTCAATTTGGGAGAAAACGAAAGTGTACCGAAAATATGGGAGGAGACGGACAAACAGTCGAGATGAAACACAACGCAGATCAAAAAGATTGTGAAACACCTTCTGGAAACTACAGGGAGTGGGAAAAAAAGTTGTACTGCACTGTGCAATATAAAAAGAACTGAATACTTTTTATTTGACATCTGGCAAATATCCTACGTATTATTTGCCTTCTCAAACAAGGTACATTTTTTTTTTTCCGTTAAATAGTGAAACTGCTCCAAGCAAAGTCCCACATCTTCACATCACACAATCGTACAATTCTCAAATCAAGTGTCAAAAGGATGGTTACATTACAGCAGCACCACTCTGTGGTAAAGTTACATAACTTGATCGTAAATGCATTTGTGATTTGGGAAATGAACGCAGGACGTTTTAAATACCAACACACCCTCACTGTCTTTAAAAACACGTGGTGCTTATTAGCAAAACAAACTCGAAAGATTTTCCTATTATTTCCATGCACTCATTTTAGCATGGCAGGCGACTTGATTCACCACAAGGGGGCGGCAGACACCAGCAAATTCCAAGCCATCAAAATGGAATATATAACAAGCAGTCACATGCAACAGTGACTTATAATAGCACAGTAATTTTCCTCTTGTTTTCAGGGCAACTAGACGTGTTTTGGGGGGAAAATCAGTTTCAAGCACATTTTTGCTTGTTATAAAAAAATAAAATAAAAGACAACTACAAAAAAAAAGCAGTGCTACATTACACAGTGTTATTTTTACATTTATCAAACAGGCTGTTCTGCAAAGGGCCGCACAGTTTGTGATGCGCCATTTGGTCTTTTTAAACACGTCCCGACTGTGCTTTCTTGTTCAGGGTAAAACCTTCCTTCTGATAAGTGTGAATCTGGTGGAAACATAGACCCCGATGTCATCACATAAGGATGTGGAGGGGGGGGGGGCATGTTCTTTGCAGGATAGGTTTGCCCTGGTACATCTTGTATTTATGAGGACGTGAGAGGGAGGCTTTTTACACAAAAAAGAGCAAAGGGGGGGGGGTGAAGTGAGGAGAGCATGGAAGGCACAAAAACACACAGAGCAGTGAAGCTATAGCTGGCTTCCACCAGCTGAACTGAACTCACATGACTCAACCTGCCCACGAGGCAACAGATGTCAAAGTGTGTGCTAATGCTAACAAAACAACTGACATAATAAATATGATACAACAAACGGACGTGCCACCCCATGTTACCTTAAAGTAACAAAGGACCTCAGGTGTCTAAGCCTTTCTTTTTCAAGTGAAGGTGTACGCAACAGCCCCAGTTGACAACATCAGGACACTGACCCGGAGACACTTGTCTCTGAAGCCGTCCTTCTCCTATTGTGCCGTCAAGATAACACTAGCCCGTCACTTAAATGCAAGTGTGAGCCAAAAGAGAGAAAAGGGGGGGGGGGGGGCAGAGGCAGAAGCAGCGAGCACGTGCACGGCCACATGCAGCAGCGTGGCTAAGAAAGGGGAGGAGGGGAGGTGGGAGGGGGGGGGGGGGGGATGCCGAGGGCGACACGCAGTTGGGAAGGTGGGCGTTCTCACCTGTGTTCTGTGCCAGATAACAGACGCCCTGGAGTGGCCCAGTTTGTTTCGACAGGGGCCTTTGTCATAGTGGATCAGGAGAAAGTCATCCTGGCACACACACACACACACACACACACAAATTTGACCATTAGCAGTCTGAAAGACACGGCCGGCGGTTCTGAGAAAATTGTTTTATGGACGACCTGCGTGGTCCGTTGGTCTGTGCCGCTCACACAATTAAGATTATATAAGGCGGCGCGGCGCATAAGTCGGCCTGATCCAAATTCAGCTGAGGCTGCCATTTCCATCTGTCTCGTGATGAATTTTAAACGAAAGAAAATAAATCTTATTCCTTCCTTATCAAATCCCGAGGTTAAGCTACACTTTCCTGATAATGAAAGATATTTCTGTCGCACGGAGACAAAATGATGTCCAAAATGATCACACTGCGAACGCACTATTGTAATGTTAAACCGGAGAGATTTTCAGAGTTGGAATAAATGTGTGAATCCCTGTCTTTTTTTTTTTTTTTTTTGCAGTGAATATCAAGGGGAAAGAAATAATAACATCTAACTCACATCCAAGGACTCCAGGCAGTACCAGCAGAAGGCATGTTTGCAGTTCTTGCACATCATCTGTGCACAGCCCTCGTCCCTCTCGATGTAAACTTTACATTTAGGACAGCGCTTGATTGGTGCATCGTCCTCTTCGTTCTTATAGAAAGAGCTGGGAAGAAGTAGAGAGACATGATTTAGGTAGTTTTTTTTTATTTTATTTTTTCAGATTCCAGATGACATAAATCCAAAATCATTTAATGTTTTTTTTTGTTTTGTTTTGTTTTTTTTTGGGGGGGGGGGGGCAGAACAAGACAGTGCATAGCTGGAGTTCAGGAGCCAAGAATTGTTTTAAAACTAATTCACTAAATGGCCTTGAACTCCCTCCCAGCCTTTTCCCTCCCGTTGGTGTCACTTTGTGTGTATCCACTTTTTCCTATTTCTTTCTTCAAAGTGCCACTTTTCACTGAAGTGAGCAGGAATCCGTCATTCTGGGCATCATCCTAAAGACGGCAAACAAGCCCGTTGATTTTCAGAACAGTTATCCACGAACTGATCATCCCGAGTCTTTAAGCGGAGTACAGCACATTCTGAACACCTCCACCGCTCCTTTCAGCTGCTCTGAATTTACTGAAGAGGGAAGAAGAGAGATTTTTTTTTTCTCTGCATGTAGACCATTACTTGTGTTTGTCTGTTGTAAATTAAGAAAAGGCTCCAGTGGTTGGTAGACTGTCGACAAATACATCTGTCTGGGGAGAAAAAAAACAAAACCTGACAGGCGGAGAGAGTATGAACTTTTAGCACAAGTATAGCCTTTTCGATCAGATATAGTAGAGGAGGAATTCAAAGGAGGAAGTTCGACATTGTGCCTGTCATCTACCTCAAAGTACTGACAAACAAACAGGGTGCAAAGCATATTCAGAATCAAGCTTTCAGAGACATCCTCACAGTGAAGGAGCGCAGTTCAAGCACCAAGGCTTTTCACAACGAACGGACCTTTTAATCCTCTGAAAACCCTCCCTCCTGTATGGCCTCTGAGCAAGGCCCTGAACCTGTGCAGGTAGAGGACGGCTCCGCAGAGCTAATGACATGTCCGGAGTAAGAGGATATCATAAAGAAATGGGTCAACTGCGTACGTCTCCGAGCGGCCCTCTCCGACCCTCACTGGCAGATCCTGTGTCCTTGAAATGAATAATGAACCCGTCTCAGCCTGCTTTACTGCAGTTTAGTTTCAGCAGATTGGTTCATGTCTACTTATTAATATGTGCATGACCCCTGGCTGATGCTCAGATGAGCGGTGGCTGCAAAAGGACCCACTGAAGGCATCCTGCCGCGTCACCTCTATGTCAGATGAGCTGACGTGGAGGCTGCTACGACTACAGTTGCGGTAAAATTGAGGGCGCAAACCTGTTGTGAGCTAAATAATCTGGATATTTTGCTGACAAAATGCATTTTTAACTGAAGATGCAAATACCTAGGAAGACTTTCAATAATATTTGTGTAATAGTTAAAAAAAAAATACACATTTTAAGTTGGCTAATAATCACTTCTACAATATTTAATAACTATAATCACATGTTTATTTTAAGAACAAAATTGAAAATGTCAAAAATAAAGTCAAAACATTGAGTGTTTTCAGTATTAGTGCTAGGCTTATAAAATGTTGACTTTCTTCTCAAAATAGTATTTCAGTTTTAGCCTCTGTGGTTTCCTCCAGTGACCCTAATAGTCCTTTTTTAAATACAAGCTTTGCACCACAGACTGTATATGAAAGTGGATGTGGCTTCATGGTGTGAAAAATGAGGCCTATGTCAGTGTCTTAAACTGCAATACCCCATTGCCCCAAAAAGGGTACGTCTCCATAGACTATCGACTCTCGTGAAATATTAAGTCAATACAGTTTTCCCACAAGTCCCTCCTTATTAGTTTTCTGGCAGTCCGTCTGAAAATAATCCCAACATTAATTACATACTAGCCCTCAAAAGGCAGCATTTATGGGTTTGATTTGATTGACGGGCCTGCGGTGCCATCAGGTTTCCGCTATCGGTGGCCAAGCATAGTGTCCTCGGTTTCCAATTGGATTAAGTCCGATTTAAAGTTTGTTCCAACGGGTGACGTCACTGCTGCTTGCTGCTTGGTTTGCACCTAATCATTCTTTCTTCATCCACTCATTATCTGACAAATATTTTCTCGATCATAAATTGGCAACAGACTGAATGAGAATTTCACACAGAGCTATGAATACAAATAAAAAAGCAGTACCTGTTTTCTCCGGGTAGGAAGGAGGTAATGGGCAGGTTGTTCTCCTGGCAGGCCTGCCCGGGATGCCAGTTGGCCTTGCAGGCCGAGCAGAACTCGAGGGCACATACAGCACACTGGACCAGCTGGGGCAGAGCTGGAGAATCTGCTTCCTTTAGTTGGCACACGGCCTGGCAGGTGGAGGAAGGGCACCACGTCCGGCACGGGTCCAGCAGCACCTCTGATGGCACAGAAGAAGTGTCAGGTCATGGACAAGTGTTTTGTTTTTTAATATTTATTCATAGATTTCATTTTTTATTTTTTTTTAAAGGGTCAGTTCAGCTGAAGCTACAGTTTTCATTGGGACAGTTATCTGGGTAGCATTTTATTTTTCAAATGTTTTCCAAAAATGTTTTATGTTCTGAGTTTCAGAGGTTGATATCTCAAAATCCTACTGCAGTAAATGAATACAACCTGCAGGGCGATTTTTACGCGCAGCGACAATCAACTTACATCTAACATGGAAGTAACTTTGCAAACTGGTAAAAGGGCCTTACATATTTTATATGTATTGTCTCCAAGGATCACAGTTGTATCTGTGGATGCTGGAGCAAACCCTTTTAAATATTTGTTAGAACTTTTTAAGGTGGTAAAGAGACAAGTTATTTATTTTTTTTGCCACCACATAGCGTGATGCCCTTGCCTTTGTATCTGTGTGTCCTGTCCTTCCTTCCCCTCGCTTCTCTGCCAAGAACCATGAGCACACATTCCACATGCACACTTGGCTCAGCCTGAGAAATATGGAACGGTTACAGCAACTGTTCTGCGTGACTGGACTGGGACATTGATGAGACGGCTGACTGCCCTTATTCAGGCGGAATCAACAGCTCTCTCTGACGATTTTTTTTTATTTTTTTTATTAATTAACAGGACCTCCCCCTGTGCTCACAAATATATGTTTGTCTTTACATTCATGCGTTCGTTCCTGCGAGTGGGATCTGAATGTTGTGCCTCCGTGTAGGTGGAGAACCTGCAGGGTGAGTACCATCAAAGAGTGATGGCACAGCTCGGTTACTGCTGTCGCTGGTAGCACTGAAACTCTAATATTACCGATTAGCATGTCCACACTTAACAGCATGGCGCAAAGCGACACAGACCTGCCATTATCTGTCCAGCACTGAGATCCACCCCATTTATCAGCAGGTTAACATCTACTACGGACGGTATAAACTGCAGACATAAAACAGGTAGCACAACACCGAGGGAAGAGAAGAAGGATTTTACGAAACGATCTTGCAATTACAAGAGACCCACTTCCATTAGAGTCTGGAGTCGAACCGATAACCAGGCCGTAAATGCCGTCGGATCCAAAACTCAGACCAATTTGTGTTTAGTTTGTGCGTGACGAAATGCATGCAAAGACACCAGAGAACTTGACAACATCTGTCCGTGTTGAAGTTTAAAATGTATTGACCAAACAAGGATTTCTCAAATCTTTACTATTAGCTGTCCACAGATACCCCGTGGTGTAATTCAAATAATAAAAAAAAAAGATCCACAGGGGGTGAATGACCAACAGCAGATAGAGCAAGCAGCAGCTCAGCTACACATGCGACAGGCGATTGTCGTCATCCTTCTGTGTGTCACTGTAAAATACAGCATCTGCGGACGACGGGAGGGGCCACGGTGTCCACGACTGACAGTAATTGCCCACGCATCATCCACTCAGGAACTCAGGAGCTCTCTGTAACATATTACGGCTGCTTCAAGCGTTGACTCACCCCTTTCAAACTGGAGCTTCTTGTATCTCTGCATCATATCCGTGGCCACCATGCACTCAATCTTCAGCGAGAGAGGAGAAGAGAGGTGGGAGGGAAAGAAGCAGGTCATTGTGCATATTTATAGACAGGAGCTGCGAGAAGCAATTATACATTCACAATGTGAACTCCACTTCCAGAACAATGTCAAAATCTAATTTCTACAAGATCAGAACTTGGCCACTTGCTTACCAATAAGGCCCTGAATCTCTGTAAAAAACAAAGTATTCCAACATCAGATGTAGTCAGGTTACATACACAGTGAATGTTCTCATTTCATGGGGCAATGAAATGAGCATTCAGGCTTTGTACAAGATGAGTCAATTACAAGGTGAAGGCACTGCTGACAGAATAGAGAGGGGTGAGGAAGGCTTTGCCTGATTGGCAGGAGTAGCTCGGGTTACATTAAGGCCCAGTGATACCAATTGATTAGAAACATAATGCCATGGTGTGCTGAACCATGCTGTGCCTATGGGACTCCAAGTGAAAGTGAGTGAACCCATCGACTAAACAGCCTGGACGAGGAGGAGCGCTCTGCCCTCTGACTGACTACTGCTGCTTTGAATGTGTATTTTTATGTGGAGGGAAAAAAAAAGGAAAAGGAACACAGCGTGAAAACAGGACGTGCACGACAGGGAAAAAAAAACGTGCCTTAACAGTTCTGCACGTGTTACATCTACGGCTACTGCACTGGACTTCATTAGAAAGGATAATGAGCCTAATGAGCTGCAAGTCACGTTGTAATACTGCCAACCGATCACCCCCTGAAGTGCAAACCAGACATTTCCTTTTATCAATACCTCATTTTCCTGCAAGTGTCCTCTTTTGGGACAGGCGGAGTCCGGACAGCTAATTGCAGTTTCAAGGCCTTCTTTAATCAGGAGCTCCACGTACTGCTTCAGGCACTGAGGAGAGAGACGGACAGAACGAATGAAACACTGACCGATCAACGTGTCCAGTCTGTCAGCTGGACAAGAAATCTACAACGGAATAAACAGGCCGCGCACCAGAAAAGTTGGTCAACAAACACTGTTCAGTCTGTTCACTATGTCTGCCTGTTGCCTCACAAAGAGAGGCAGAGGAGTACGTGTTGACAGTATTTGTTAAAGGGCTGAACTAATCAACATTGCCGACAGTCACTTTGCAGCTTCCTGCCACTCTCATCAACTCCATGTCCAACTGCAACAGTCAACTCGAAGCTTTATACAAATTTAAAAAAAACACTTTACATGATCTGTCCAGTATCATGCAGCAGGCAGACAAACCTGGGGAGTAGATGGTGAAGGAAGTTGCCATTTAACAGTTAAACAGATGTGAAGAAAATTTGACTCAAATGTGTCATGCGGACAGAAACATGACTCAAAATGAAGGATAATGTTGTTTCAAGTCTGCGGGATAAAGATTTGCTACAACTATATAATGTGGAAATATATATACAGAGCCTGCCCAATACTGGATGTTTCAGGCTGATACCCATATTGATATATCTACTGAAATGTGGTCATCACACTCCTGTAACAAATATATGTCATGGAAGCAGGGTATTTTAGAGTTTACGATGAACTTCATTGGTCAAAACAAGGAACTTCACTGGCAATGTATTCATAACTTACAAAAGAGGTTGTTGACCTCTGGAATAAACTGTGCAAACCGAACTTTGGTCATTACATCCACCACCCACACAGTGTTCTAGGATGTGGCAGCTATTTTAAGTTGCCATTCCTCAGTATCGTTTCCTCATCTCAGGACTTCATTGGAATCTGACAGCCAGTGGCTGGATTGGAGATTTATGACACATCCCAAAGTCATTTTTTATTTCAATGAAGCGAAACTCAGGCGTGGCTTTGTTTGGGTTAAAGTCTACTGGGCTATCAGGTTGACGTTGCGACAGACCTTCTCTGAATTTGTAGACTGCATATAACTGGGACTTGTTTTCTTTAACGTACACAGCGTTTTCTTTACACCAGCTTTAACTATTAATGATTCAAATGTATTATTATGCGCGTCGGATGAACTTGTTTTGCAGATCATTTATTGCCACTTCATACAGTATTTTGTTGACGGCTGCAGCAGGCTCGTTGACATTTGTGGAGTGTAAAACTCACCAGTGTACAGAAGACACATTGGCACTGTGTAATGGTGGTCATCTGCTCCAGAGGGAACTCTCCAAGGCACAGCTTACATGAGACCAGGGGGTCCACGGCCAGCTCCCACGTGGGACGGTACCGCGCGGTGGTCATCTTCACCGCCACAGAGCTGAAACATCAAGGAAGAGGAGTTGCAGTTAATGAAGCCTAATGCATTCGGATAAAGAGTGAGGCAAAACGAGGATCAAACTGAGACGGCAAACACCGCTGGTGACAGAAGAAATAAGACAAAAGAGAATGTATGTGGCTCAGTTCTGCTCGTGTCTTTTTACATAAAACATCCAGAGACAAAGATGTGCTATATTTGCAATGACACAATCAGCATGATGGCATGAGCACAGACTGAAAATGCATTGCGAGTGTTGTCCAGTGAGGGTGCGCACACACACACACACACACACACACACAAACAGGCCTGCTGTACGCAGGACGACACCAGCTCTCTGCCTAAATGGCCGTCGTCAGCTGTGTTTGTATTTATTTCAGGCGTCATGCTTTCTGGCATGAAAGAAAACACAGTTGAGAGGCTCCTGAAACTCCCGTAGCTATGAGCTATCTCGGCTCCCTGTGAAATTTTCACTTGGAATGAAGTAACACTTTCTTGTTATTTTTTTTTCCGCTTCCCTGCACGTCATTCGGTCTCTTATGAGAGTCAGAACGGGTTATTTTAGGCCGTCTCGTCTCAATCTCTCCTTCCCTCTGTAGCTGAGCGCAAAGAGAACCCACTCGGCTGTTTACAGGAAGTAGTCCCACACACACACACACACACACACACACACACACACACACACACACACACACACACACACACACACACACACACACACACGCGCGCGCGCGCCAACGCTGTAAAGCCCTCGCCGTGCTGCCTAGCAACCGGCTGAAGGAGGATTTTGGAGGTGGGGTGTGTGCGCGTGGAGAGGAGGGGGAGAAGCATGGCAGAGGCAAAGAGACAGAAAGAGTTCACAGTTTGTTTTCACTGGTCACACAGACCGCCTCAATGTGCAGCTGCCTGTTTGCGAGGAGACGACAGCGAGTGGGAGGCCAACGGGTTGGAGAGTTCACATGTTCGCTCCGCGGACTCTTGTGTTGTCTGCATGTGCCGCCCAGAGAGGGGAGTGGAGAAGGACAGCGTGTTCCAGTCTCACAGAGATAAGCACTCACTTCATCAACCTTCTCTGCAACACGTGGACTCTTTTCAGGAGGAGGAAACGTGCAGGCTGTTGAATCCACTTCACGAGGCTCAATGATACATGCGAGGACAATAAAAAATACAAATGAAACGGACACCGACCTGTTAATCTGGCAATTCTCTCGGTGCAGACTTGTGCCTAAACACGGTTTAGTCACAGTGTTTTGATCAATTAATACTGGGCACAATTTCATTTTCCCAACCTAAAACCATTTGTGAACCACTTCGACAGAAAACGAGACAGCCTCGTCGTACTCCACGTTATTTATAAATTAGTTTGACATGAAGAAACATAATTAAGTGCACAGGCAAACATTTTAAAAACCAATTACCATCGTAAAATGCTTCTCAGAATGTGCAGCTTTAAGTGACGAGATAGAAAATATTTAATTATGTTATGTTACGTAAACAAGAACTCTAAAACTCCCCAGCGGGGCAGCTGTTACCAGTAAATGATTGTTAAGCCATCTGATGCTTGCCTGGGAAATCACATGTCATTCGATGAAATTAGATTGCATCAGTTATTTCTCCTTCGCATGTCTTCATCGTGTCTGAAGTAGGAGGTGCCGGGGAGGAAAGTGCAAAGTGAGAAGAAGAAGAAGAAGAAGAAGAAGAAGAAAAAAAAAAAAAGCCAGAGAGGACCACAAAAAAGAACAAAGAGATGCACCGCATGTCTGACTCACTCGCATCTCCTGGCGTTTGTCCATCTATCCGCCATCCATCACGCTGACCAGAAAGCACTGAGCGGTGAGGGAGCTCCATTATGCAGCTGCTGAAGTCATTTACAAAAGCTTAAATGACAATTTGTTATCGGGATGGAGGCAGCCAAGAATTTACAAACAAGATCCTCCAGAGAGTGTGTGGGAAGATGTGTGCTTCAGGGGCCTCCTCACAATCATACTGGCCAAAGTATAAAAGATCTCGATGAAAACATGATGTACTTCTTTGTGTTCTTGGTTTATAATTCTTTATATTTGAGATCCACATGTGAATTTCACATAAAGTCAGAAGTCGGGAACGGTAGTATTTATTTTTAATTGATGAATTGATTTTAAATGATTGAAGACATTTTGTAACTAATGTTTAAATAGTCTATCTAAAATTGATGTGGATGAAATTTAAGGTTGGAGCACATTTGAAGGGCGAAACTCAACTTTTATGGATCTGTAGATAATAAGTCGTGATAAATTATGATTTTCAAATAGTCATAAAAGTTAATATGACTGTCGTCTTGTCTTTTTTCCCCCCGTGTCGGTAATGGACCTAAAATCTGTTAGCCGCCTGCCATAAAATAACAAAAGAAGAACAGTAAAACGTGTTTGCCGCTGCGAGATTAGATGCTACAGTACAAACATCAAAAGAAATCCATCCCACAAGTACGTTTAATGTTAGACGTGCGGCGCAAACAGCGGCCCTCATTTCAAAGATGACAGTTGAAGGCTTTTCCTCAACTCTGAATAAAAAAAATCAAATAGTTTTTAGTAAATATGGAATATTGGTTTTGCTTGAAATGACCATCCCTGGTAGATACTCCGAGTCATCAATGTGGATTGCAACATGGGACATTATGTTTCAGAGTTCAAAAGTAGAGTTGGTGTTAGAAGAACATTAGTCATAAAAAGAAAAAAAAAAAAAAAAGCATCGAAAAGATTGAAAGCAACAACAGGAACAGTCTCTCTAACCTTGGCAGCGTTATTCTGCCACATTGGACAAACTGCATCAATAAAAAGGAAGCAATTCAAAGCTGAAGCTCTCACAGGACCGGACAAACACTTCTCTGCACAGGTGTTAAACACTAAAAATCTGCAGCATGCAGAGTAAAATCACCACCTCTGTGGTCTCAAAACTGTAAAAGCTGATGACTTGAATGACAGCGGGTCCAGGAGGACTTCAATTTATCCGCTTGGTTTTCTGTTTCTTTGACCGAGATACTAAAACTGACGGTAAACAGTAACCCACACTGGACAGACTTCCTACTACAGTGTGGGCTTTCACACTTGAATCCGTTTCTCTTCTCCCGGGCTTTACGTTGGTTGTGCAAATAGTGACATATTGGGTCGATGGGGACAAATGAAATAGTTTCGTGAAGACAGCCGGAGGAGGAGAGAAGGAGCGAGCCAGCGAAAGAGAGGGAGCGACAAAGGTAAAATGAGTTTTCATGGCGAAAAGGTGGCGCAGTGCGATCCCTCTGCTGCATTATTAACTAGATGGTCCATTATCACCGAGAAAAACACACGTATGCAGTGTATTCTCAGCAATGGGACTGGCCTCTCTGTGAGCTCATTTTCAAATATAGCCTTCCGGAGTATTATACGTCTGAAAAGGTCAGGTCAGACTGTTAAAAAGTCAATGAGAGGAGAGTAAGGAGTCAAACATCCGTTCTGAGCGGTGGTCACCGTGTGTCAATCAGCCTGAAAGGGCATCACTCATTGCTCAACTAGCAACAGCAGCAGTCTTGCTATAATGACTCCATATAAACACACACAGATACAGAGAGAGAGAGAGAGAGAGAGAGAGAGAGAGAGAGAGACACACACACACACACACACACACACACACACACACTAACAATTCATTGCATAATGGGGGAGCAATAGTCACGGAGGAGCGAATGACGAGGACTTCTCCACAGAGGTAGAAATGCTGCAGTAGAATGCATTATAACATCCATTGAAGTTTTTATTTTTTTTAAAGATTTTATATCACAGGCATGTGTAAAATAAAGGTCAAGCGTACTAAACCTGGGACTAGTAGTCTAGTAGAACACTAGTAACAGAAAAATATAACTTTAGCACCAAACCTGAGGCGAATTCTAATCTATAAAAGGCCAAAACCTCCTATCACACACTTTAGGGATGTCGAGCTTTCAATGCTACCCACAATAGTTTACTTGTACAGCTAATTCGGATCATTTATGATTATTTTTTTTTCAATCCACAGAAGCCATTTGAGAATTACTTGTAATTTAAAAAGCAAAATTGACAAAAATGAACCTCATCTAAAATGTGAAACCTGGCTTTTTTTCTTTTACATGTTATTGTCAGTACAATACTTTTGAGTTGTTTTATTGTTGGAATAAAACAAGCAACGCGAAGAGATCTTAAAAACTGACCTTTTTAACTATTTTTGGGCACATCGTAGACCACTATTAACCAAGTAACTGAAAGATCAATTGATACCGAAAACAACCTCACACCGAGCCTAAGATTTGTAATTACATAAAATACGAACACGATTTCATCACAACGCTCTCAGTGTTGGTTCTGTTACTCTGTCCTTTATCTGCATCCATGCAGCTTCTGCTTCTAGGCCTGTAAAGACTGATAAAAATGCTCATGCTCGCCACGAGAGCACATTATCACATGCTACAAAAATGAAGCCTCACGCTGCGCAGCAACGTAAGCTTCACACTCATTACGGATCTGAACTCAACTATCAGGTGTCGTTGCGCCAGTTGTGTCCAGTCTCTGCCTCGTCATATGCCGCTACGGAGGAGATCGAAAACTGAAAGGGGTCGTCTTTCGGCTCTCCATTTTGTCCCGTGGTGACGGTTGCTACCGTTTGTAATTACGTCACATTATTGGATACGCCTCTATTTATTGACTGCACCTCGCCAAATGAATAAATGTGGAAGAAAGCCAGCGACACACTCACACGCGTATAATGCACACATGGGCACTCTTTCAAAAGAGATGTCCTTCAGCTGATCAACAAGAATCTGCTGTCAACCAATTAAAGTAGCAGCGAGTGTGACGAAGGACGGACACAGAAGGCTGCTCCGTCTTCAGATAGAAGCGGAGGAAAGGCTCCAGTAGTGCTGATGATATTCTACATGGTGTCTGGGGACAAGCCAAAGCGGTGATGTTCACTTGTGTAATTATTTGCAGCAGCAAAATGAATGTAGTGAGAGGCATGATATGATACCAGCTGACACAAACAAACTCGGTTCCGGCTGGCCTCATCAGCGAAACCCGATCTGGTCTCAAGTTGACTCTTGTCAACATTTCTCTGTGGCATGCGGCTGCAATAACTTCCTCGGTGTCTCACTGGACCCTGCTTGTAATTGCATTTTTCTAAAGTGCTCATAAAGTATGGGATTTATTACACCTCCAAATCCACACATGTTGAATTACCTGCAATCGTGGCACAATGAACAGCAGAGGTAATTTGTGGTTAAGTAAAGGAAAAGGAAACTCAGACCGGCCTGTATGCATTCATGAGTCTTTAATAAACACTTAAGTGATCCTGCCCCCCCCCATGTTCCTTCCAGCCTGTCCTCCCTTTAAAAAAAAAGCTCAACCCTGCTCCTAGTGGCCGACTAGTGGGGCGTTAAAAGTTTTATTTACGTCATGTACTCTCCGTGTCCAGTGGAAAGAGGCAGGGGGGGGGCAGAGAGGGAGAGTTACAACCAGCCAATGTTGCCTGTTCTCCAGACTTCCTTGGCCCTCACCTTTACTGCCCCGAGATTTCTTCTTCTCACCTCCTTCCCGAAAGCTCCTGGCTTTCGTAGTCTGCCCAAACAAACGGGCATACGCGGGGACGTGACTTTGAACCACTGCATACACAGAAAACTGGGCTTGTGAGGGAGCAGACGCCAAAACAAACTTCACGAGAGAGTGAGCACACCCGCATAGAAAGTCTGACCCGTGTGTACAAACAGTTTGGAGAATGACTGGGGAAAAGGGCGATACAGATGGTGGTCGATTTCATTTCATTTCATTTCATTTCATGTAAAAACTAAACTAAACCAACTTGCATCTGTGATTCTGTATCATATTATTAAACTACCGAGCACCTGACGCCGACACACTCGGTCCCGGTCGGTTGTGCAGCAATGCACTCAGGCGGCAGATTCTGCAAAGTCTGATCCGCTTTGCTCCAACTGCAAACCTTATTACTGTCAATCTCAGCCACATTAACAACTCTGCACCACCTGCGATCATCATCAACTGGGATAATGAGAGAAACGATCATTTATTACATATGGAGTGAGTGACTCTCCCAGATAATAAACACACACCTTCATTCCTGACTACTTGGTCTCATTTTGCGTTCTGTCCTGTTTGGAGCAGCCGTCAGCTCCTCAAATTTAGCTGTATTTGTAATACTCCACTGGTCCAATACAGACGTCAGCATTCATGAGGATTTTGCACTGACCATTTTTGATTAATTGTGGCAGTGTAGTGAGTATGAGCCTTGCCAAAATGCAGACACTCCCCAGCTGATTGTGATTTATGAAGGAAAGTTTGCTTACAGGTGAATTGTAAACTTCAACTTTTAGTGTGGCGCTTACGCACATATCAGGAGGAAACACACACACACACACACACACACACACACACACACACACACACACACACACACACACACGCAGGCACACATGGTTATCAAAATCATACTGCAGATGGATCGACGCATACTGTAGACTGAAGCAAATAATACAATTGGACAGGGAGCCTATACTATGTTTCCCCCTTTATTGATCATCTGTCATGTGATCAACAATAAACTGATCCTCAAAAGCATATAAAATACACAATTTCATGTATGAAAGCTTTGTCTAAAAGTAGAAACATGTGATATGCTGGCCTTTCAATCATTTCTTAAGGCTGTGTCGGAGGTTGGTAGTCGGTACCAACTTCTACAGTGAATATAGAGTACGCCCCGATAATTGTCAGTTTTGCAAGAAGACCATTCACAAACATTGGTGTTCGTTTAAATGACCACTTCATGAAAATCAAATTGTTTACCAGAATATCAACTTGTCTCAGAAAATGCATTTTCTATAGTTTTTACCAGTGCCAGTAACTGATGAGTATCAATGTTGTGTTCCAGTTTGATGTTTACCACTTGTATCCCAACCTACGGCACAACCATGCGCTTGGAAACAGATCAACATCAGTATCTGAGGCACAATTTCTGCCCTTGTCTGAACAGTCATCAACACGCTCTGCATTATTCACAGTTTAATACACGATTCCTCTGGAACAACTAAACCAAGAAGGCAGCAAGTAAGCCTCAGTAAACATTAAAATGAAGAATCGATCAGTAAATGCACAGGGGACAAATTACTGCTAACATTTCCTGGTGAAAAAAAGAACTGATTAATCATGCCAGTGTCTACTTTGAGCATATTTACTGTAAGTAGGATGTAGGTCATGTATCTATATGGGCCATAGGTTGATTTAGACTTCTGACACAGTATCTCAGTCACACCGTGTACCCACATACTCAGGATGGCCGTGCATGTTGTTCTTTCAATCAAATATCAACTAACCTACATTTATAAGCCAAAGCACACATACGGGGACTTTATTTTTGGACAGCTCACTTGCTGAAAGTGAAAGGTGACATGACTGCGTTGACGGACAGCGGTTGGGGACAGCCGCCGTCTGTCCTTGACATTGAGGGGGAACGCTAAGAGGGTAGCTGAGAGTGGTGATGGGCCTACTTCATCCATGCCCTGAGGAGTTACACAATCACCCAAATGTATTTTGGCATAGTGAGTGTTGTGGGAAAGTTTTGTGTGTGTGTGTGTGTGTGTGTGTGTGTGTGTGTGTGTGTGTGTGTGTGTGTGTGTGTGTGTGTGTGTGTGTGTGTGTGTGTGTGTGTGTCATGGTGCCAAGCAACTCAAAGTCTGACAGTGGTCATGCAGCGGTATGTAGGGCAAAAAACTCGTGGTGTCATGCCTACTTTGTGTCTTCCCATTTTTCTACTGCAACTCAAGCTAAATATCCACTTAGGATGGTTTATGTCTACCATTATTTTTTGATAGTAACGTATCATTAGTTGTTGAATTTTGTAATTTTCAGCACATCATGAAAATCAAATTGTTTACCAGAATATCAACCTGTCTCAGAAAATGCATTTTCTATCGTTTTTACCAGTGCCAGCCAGGAGGTGGCGGTGATACACTTTAAAAACTGTTTTCCAACCACCATTAAGCATAAAAAGAAGAAGAAGTTGTTGCTACTAGGCTCTGGTAAAATGTGTGTGGCGCTGGGAAATTAGATGCTACGGCACAAATAGGATCACACACGAAACATTGAATGCAGTCGTCAAAAAGGTTTGCTTGGAACTCCTTTAAAAAAATAAAAATTAAAAAAATAAATCAGGTGCGGTGCCCAGTGAATCGGAAATGCTAAATTTGTTTCTTCTGATCTCGCAAATATTAAAAAATCATGACCCTTCCCTTGTATAGTGCAAGGGACAGTCCCTACTCGTATATAGTGAATGACTAGTGTACACAAGAAAATAACCAAAACGGCAAGCCTTCTGTCAATTCAGTGATGAGTGACAATGGCTTAATCATCACTGAGTGGGTCACATGCCATTTGCAACACTGTCAACAACAAGAGGAAACTAACTCTGAGCTCTGCTCCACCACATTTGCCAGAAAACCATGTCAGTCAGGGAACAAAACGGTCTCACGGTCTTAAAGCCACCCAGTCTAAGCAACCATAACGTTTCCCCATGAGACGAGAGAGACATAAAGCAGAGCGAAACAGACGAGTGGCATGGGATGGAAAAAGGAAGAGGAAGGAAGGAAGGAAGGAAGGAAGGAAGGAAGGAAGGAAGACAGGAATGAAAACATGGTGATCATGAAAAGGAATGAAATGAGTGAAAACAAAAAAAGGGGAAAAAAAAAAAACAACAACATAAGATTGGGCACAAGAAATTATGTGAAATTGTATTAAGAAAAAAAAAAGTATTTTCTAGACCGCTGTAAGTCTCCTAAGTGGATCATTAGGCAAACAAGCTCAGGCAGTAATGACGGAGTGTAAATATTCATGAGATTCTGTAGCATTTTAAAACACCGTTGTTTTTCCTTTAGGTTGTAAAAAGTCCACATTCAAAAAAAAATGCCCTCATTTCACTCCATGTCGGGCAGCTCTTCTCAACTTCCTAAAGCTCCTCTTCCATTTTGGCGGTAAATCATTTTATTTTATTTTTTTTTATTGCAGGAACGCGCTAATTTCTCCAACCCAGATGATCTCTCCGTACCTGGAGGAGAAGACGCACCCGGCCGCTCTGATCTCAGAAGCCAGAAAGAGGCTCCTACTTGTGAGCGAAATACACAGAGAAAAACATTCAGCAAGGGGCCGAAGCGAAGGGGCAATCGCTCGCCCACAGAGTCTTATTGTCCGAGGTAACGGCACGACTGTACCAAACAAACGGCAGCACACAGTTCGCCGCAGCACAAAGAGCAATCGAGAACAATATAAAACAAAGATGAAACGGCTCGAGCAATGTTCTTATTCGAGACGCCACAAGAAGGTCACGTCTCGCCAATTCCTCGAGTGCTTAAAACAAGGCTCCGAGCGGCGACGATGAGCTCGCTCTCGCCTCCAAAAAGCCATTCGAGCTCACATTTTTTTTTGTTTTTTTTGTCTCAGAAGCTAAGTGAAGACGACAGGCGCGCCACGTTGAGCCTATTTCTATTGACAGATGCAGAGAGGCCGGGCGAAGGGTCGACTTTGCTGTTGTCACTCACCGCTTTATGGATTCGGTGATTGCGTTTACATGTGCACTAAACCGCATTACAGTGGATAATCAGACTAAACTCTCAGGTCACTGCTGTGGATGTGCCGATATGCCGGTAAAATATTTCTGTCTGTATTTATGGGATCAAGTTGGTGAAACGCTCTCGGCTTTAACTGAGAAAGAACATTTTTCTTAGGCCGCAATGCTGCGCAGCTGGCTGAGAACACCTTTGGAAACGAGCGCTCTCCCGTTTGTTTAATCAAGGGGAAGTTACTCCCAGTTTGTTATTCAAGACATCCAGAATTTTCTTTGTACTTCCATCCAAAAAAAAAAAAAAACATCCAACAAATATCAGCTGGCAAAAAAAACCCCAAAAAACCACTCTTTTGAAACTCAGTCAGTTTTGTTGGTTAACAGTTGTTGGCTTAATTGTGTGAAGTATTCATCTTGTGTTTTCCTGCCAGTTTGTCTTATTAACTTTCAATTTATCTTTGAAACAAGACTCATTAGAATCCCTTGTGATTTTTAATCCTTATCAAACTGTCGGAAAAATACCGCAGTATATTAATGGTGACTGAATAAATTCACTAAGTGGACAAAATAGTAACTGTCATGAACACAGCGAACAAGCACGAGGACACACCGACTTGAAGGCAGCAGCTCAAAAGCAACAAATGAAGGCTGTATTCACAGGCTGACTCAAAGTGACTTGCGGGGACATTTCAGCACACTTCTGGCACTGTTTCTGAAGCAAAATGAAGATGCCTGACAACAACTGCATAGAAACACTGAGGAAAAATGGGTTTTTTGTTCAACTTCATTTTAACTCGTGTAATTTGAATTTGCGCCACCACCCGCCATGCTGCTGTTGACATTTAGCAACGCTGCAATTTAAATCATTTACTGTAAATTAAACCACTTGCGACAAATTTGATAGTTTCCAAATTTTGTTATGGTTCCAGTTCCTGTCTTTATTTGACTTTTGTCGGCTGGTTAACGTGAAAATTGCATTTGCAGCTGGATCGACAGTGTTTCCGCAGTGAGACGAGTTCAGATGAATAAACCAATAACACGGTTTGTGTTCATATCATGAAGCGTCGATGTCATCAAATATAACGGCATGTCTCTTTCATGCGTTTTGAATATTTCTTTGTGACAATTGAGTTCTGTGGCATGGAGCCCTATCAAACTCTGGCAACACAGTAAATTAGTAGCGTTATTCATTTTGATAGGTTTATTCGTCCAAAATAACAAAAACAAAAAAATGGCAGTATTATCCTTTAATCATGAGGAAGACATCTATGTTGGTTGAGGTCACTTGAAACTGTGTAAACGCTCAGAAATTAGCACGTCATTGATTTCCACTCAGTGTCACATGAAGGTTGAACATTCAGTGTGTAATTGGCAGATCTTCATTTCAACGTACAGACTGTCCGATTTGTTCAGACTTACATCAGCTTCATCGCACACTACCCTCGGGACAAATCCACCATGTCATGGCGCACATATGCTACATATGTTGTGGCAAGAGGAACTGGCAAGATTTGCAATAAGGTTACACAGAAGTAAAAAAAAAAATCAACAACAACAGTATATGCAATGAGAGGTGGGCGATATGGCCCAAAATATAAAAAGGACAGTATTTCAGAGGATTTTTGCAATCACAATGGTTTTTTTTTAAGATATGAAAAACATTCATTTTTTTGGAATAACAATAGCAACAAAACAAGTGTTATAGTAGAACCGTATATGGGACACCCCTATGTGCCATCTCACCTCAGTTTATCTCAACTAAAAGTGACTGAATAAAAATCGATCGAGACACCTCAGTGGAGTCGTGCCTATCAACTTGTTTTATCCTGTCGCTGAAATCACTTTTAAAATGACAAAACTGCGCAGCCGGTCCCAGAATAACAAGCGTGACTGCTGTCACTCCGCTGGACAATACGAGTTTTCATGGTCACGGGAGGAGAGAGAAGCCCTCCAACAGAGAGGCACTCAAAGTCTAATCTGTGGGGTATAGAGGCACTCTCAGCAGCAGCGGGACAAACAATTCACAAGCAATTTCAGTAATCGCTGAGTAAGGGCATGCGGACAAAACAAAAGTGTAGAGACTCAGTGTTATCCCACACTCTCATGCATCCATTTGGCCATCACTCCTCCCTGGAGCCTCTCGACGGCAGAGCATCTTCCCCAGAGAACTTTTTCCACATCATCTCGCCACAACAGCGCATGTTTACCGCGCCGCCCTTTACCTCGCTCGGTGTTGGTGAACTGCTGCCTTGCAAAGCAAACCCTGTGTTCTCGTGCCATTGAACTAACCTGGGAAGGAGGAAGCCCAAAAACTACCCACGGAAACGCACCGACATCCTGTTGTTGGTTTTGCAGCAGATACACAAAGGATGTGAACCCACGAAAAGTGAGGAAAGAGAACAAAACCTTCAAAAGGCAGATGTCTCCGTGTGACTTCACACATCAAAAGACTGAGGGGGGGAAAAAAAAAAAAAAAAAAAAAAAAGACAACACAATGGAGACGCGTTTAAAAGGACATGCTGTGAGCTGGGGACTTGTTAAAGACTTTATAACCAACTTTTCGACATAATCTACATTAATTCATTCATTTTCACACGTCCAAATCCATCAAGTCAGACTGTGCTTCTAGTTTTGTGTGTAGGTCATATTGCCATCTTGAGAAGCTCACTGACATAATGGATTTCACTATCCGACAGTAACAAGCAAAGGAGGAAATTGTTATCAGAAATACTGATAATCTCTGCTGTTTTCAGATAACCTGACAAAGGAGACATCTTGTTATCCTTTAATACAATATATAATATAATAAAATATAGAGGATTTTCATGAAAGGCAAAAACAATGTTTGTAACGTGGACTGTTAAAAGTCTATATGTTCTGCATTCCAAAGTATTTGCATTTAAAATTTTCGTTTTTATAAAAATTTGTTGATTAAAATGATCCACGCAGTAGTCTTGGAAGAGCCCGTACTACCCGATTTAAAGTACCCACCTCTTCAGGAGGGATACGGGAGACAGTGGTGCATACGTTACCCAACACGTTGATATCAGCCTTCCTGTTTACTCTTTACATTGTAGCAGAATTAAGTTACTGGCAAAACACATGAAAAAACATTCAACTGACCGCACAGGCTTGTTTTGTGAAGCAGCCACAGGAAGCACTAATCCTAACTGCTAACTGGAACTGTGTCTACATAACAACACAAAAGTCACTTTTAGTATTTTCTAAACAGCAGATCACCGTCAATTGTTCAAAGGGTTTAATGGTAACGTCAGGAGCAGTAAGCCGCAAATCAAATTCATTTGAACCAAAACGCCAGGGTTTGTTTGGCTGCGCTGCGAACAGAAATAGAAATTGTTCTTTTGTGTTCCCGACAACATAACTGCTCCTGAACTCCAGTGTTAACCACGCTTGCCGTTACCACGGTAGCGACAGGTGTTGCCAAACCAACTAGGCCCACCATCTTCAGAATTACAACCCAAGTTTCAAGCCTTATTCAGGTCTTTTAAAAAGGTGAGACAAAGTCCAAGCAAGAGGTTTTGATTTGTATGAGCACGTGCCCAAAAGACCGAGATCGTAATGTAATCCAACATCTCCTGACACTGGTATTTTGCATACTCAACGTGCAACTTTATGCTTTATGAAATGCCAAGTTCCAGCTTTTGGCTCACGACTGACAACTCCCGAGATCCCGGCCCACCTCCCTGACTCAGTTAGTGATTTCCAACATTTCTGAGAATAACTCTCTGCAGAGTACGAGCCGGAACGCGTTGTATTCACTGGTTCCGTGCGTAGGTGGAAAGCATCAGCGATAGAGACGGACGTAGTAAGAGCAAAGAGTTGTTTTATTCCCAGTCACGTCGCTAAAGTGCGAGTTGTACCCCATTAATGAGCACGAACCGTGATTTCTTGCTGAACTACGGTCGGCTAACACGACCGCAGGAGGAGAAACTACCGTCTACTCTTGACAAAAATCTTTCTTCCTGACCCTTTTCCAAATTAGCAACTTCAGAAAGACGCACCAAAATTTTACAAATATTTTAGTTGGCTGATCTTCTCCTTCTGTAAAACTGCGCTACAGCTGTGCTGAACATATCTCAACATAACGATGTTACGTCATCGATTTTCAGGCCATTTTCTGCAGGAGTCAGTGAAACCTACAACCAAACAACAACTAAAAAAAACAAAAAAATGGAGGTAGAATTGCAGTGACAGCCATTTTGGCTGTGGTCCTCATTAGAGAGTCAGTGTATATCGGTGGATGGTGCAAAAAAAAAAATCTCACAGCTTGAAGGTGTCCAGTTTCCTATGACCACAGAAATGGCTTTTTGTTTCAGGGTTTGAAGGATATCGCAGAATTGTGAGCTTGTGTGAAATCCAACCATTTAAAAAAAGAAAAGAAAAAAAAAAGATGTTTTTCCAATCAGAAACAAACTGCGTTTTGCTGCTGGCTCGTGTGAGACTCACTCGACCCCTCAGGCGAGCTGCACATTGTAATGTACACATTACCGAAACGCTAAATCCTGGAACGTGTCGGACGGTCAGCAGATTCTGCGGTGCATTGCATAACAGGGTCTCGTGAAAGCCCTACCTGTCTGCGCGAATGGAGCCTGCAAGAACAGTTCAAAACGCCGAGCGAGCCGTCTGGAAGCAGCGCGGCGCACACGGGCAGGCTCAAGCCTAAACAGGCTGGATGCGAGCCATAACGCACCGGGTTCTCCGAGCAATGAGCATCATTTACGGGAGCTGTTTAAGTCTCAGCTGATGGCATTGTTGATTGTGTTGAGTGTGTACACTGCCCTCGCCACCTTCCCCGGGCTCCACACACACACACACACACACACACACACACACACACACACGGTACACCTGGAAAGCGGCACCAACCTGAACACTCGCTGGCGACCGCCTGCTGAAATGGCATTTAAGCTGTTGCATAATCCTTGGCGACCTGACAGCACCGAGGCAGACCGCAGCCCCCGAAATCAGATCACAGCAAAATGACTTAGTCTAGACGTGTACATGTTACCAGAATAAAGGAGTGATTTAACAAAAAGCACACTGCACGGCATGTCCTGTGTAACCAAGGAAGCTCAGTGTCCTTAGAAAGCCCGGTTACCTAACCACGATAGTTTTACACTCCGTGTTGCCTGCGCCTGTCGAAACCCTTCTTAATTTAGTGATAGCACTCCGACAAGACTTTAAAGCCTCTCAGGAAGTGACAGTAATTGGAGTTTTAATTACTGGTCCGGTGTATTTGAACTGAATGGATGTCCAATTTTCTAGATCAAGCCCATCTCAGGCAGACTAATCTCCTTAAGGTGCTGCTATGTGACCTGGAAACGACCAGAGTTCAAACTCCTGCGGGGACGAACAGCCTCTCCAGGATATTCGTCTCAGATTGATTCAGGTCTGGAAGGACCCTGCCTGTTTATCCCCCCCCCACACACACACACACTTTTGTGATGACATTAGAAAGTAAAATGACACATTACAAATAAAGGACCAGGAAGTATTGACAGCAGACACACACAAACAAGAGGCCATGAAGATATTGCAGTCACTTACCACCAACCACATCGTCGTAGTGGGTCATAATGAAGCTATAAAACTAGATTGCTTGCATTAATGATCAAACGGCCTCCGACAGACTTTCCTGAACAGTTACAATATCGTGGAGGTTTATTAAAGGGCCTCCCTTACCACAATAACATATTCAGCAAAGATCTTTTGGCACAGCAGTGGACAGACAGATTAGAAAAACATGGGAGTCTGTACTGACAGAGGTCCAATCATAACCCCTCCTCGTCTATATAAAGAAACCAGCCAAGTAAGTGACCTTCGTCCGTGCACGGCTGTGTACATATAAGTTTCCATGTACATTCGAGGGTGTGTATTTCTAAATCTAAAGACTTTCAACAGCATCAGACCCTCCTTCCCTCTCCCTCCTAAAGTAAACTCCTCACCACTGTCCTCAGGGAGCGGGCCGACTGCCTCCGGTCATTCTGAAGACCGTGTTGCTGTTTTGTCTCGTTTTGCACAAATCTGGAACAGCAGAGTCGAGAAAAAAAAAAAAAAAAAAAAAAAAAGGGAGTAGGGGCTTGATGCACTTATTCCTCGATGGGATCGAAGAACGGGAGGGGTAAGGGAAAGGAAAGGAAAGGAAAAAAAAAAAAAAAGTGCTCCAGAACATCGCCTGACTGTCTGTGAAATGCACAGCATTCCCTCGTGTGTGTGTGTGTGTGTGTGTGTGTGTGTGCGTGCGTGCGTGTGCGTATTTACGCGTGTGCAGAAGAAAAAAAAAGCCGACGTCTCAACACGCAGCCCGTGTGATATGGCTCGAAGCATGAAATTGGAGTGAGAATCAATAGCACTCGATGAGAGGGATCTTAAAAGCCTGTTTACGGCAGGACAGACGTCATGTACGTTCCCATAGGTATACATGTGTCTCGGAACCAAAACCAGGCACTGCAATCATTTCTCTGCACATGCTGGCGCTCGTACTTTTGGGCCTTCCTTTGGGCAGGAACGCTCTGTTTGTCCATCGGCCTTGGTTTCATAGCCGTGTCTATAATGTGACTGTACCCTGAGGGGGGGACCCGCTGCTTAAAATGGCACTAGCAGGCCACCGAGTGACCTTTCGGCAGCTCAGTGGAGCGATCCACTCCGTGCATGTTGTGATCCACTCCGTGCATGTCGTGCTTGGGAGTTCAGACGCAACAACCCTTGCAGCTGCCGACGGGAGACAGATATGATCGACCATTACAATCATAACTGATCAGCAGCAAACAAAAGTCAAGTGTGGGCACTGACGGAAGAAGAAGAAGGGGGGAAAACAAACAAACAAAAAAAAACTCACTGATGTCATTTTGAAGCAGCTTCCTGCAAGCCACTGCTGAGACAACTAAAGCTGTTCACTGTAAAAAAAAAAAATGAATTAAAAAAAAAACAAAAAAAACACAGGCCCACGAAGAGTTGAAAGGCTCCAGAAGAAGTCACATCGCTTTAACACAGTCAGCTGTAGTTACGCATCTTGCCGTAACAAGAGGAGAATGGCGAAAAATATGCGACAGTAGTGAGTAAGTGAGAGTGAGGAATCCTCCGCCAGAACAGCTCCCGCTGCGTGACATGGAATCAAAGCGCAAAACAAAACCAAAAACCAACAACCCTTACCTGGCTTTCTGAGACAGCGCCGTCTGTCTTGATGGTGTAACCTCAGGAAGGGTTGAAAAGATGATCTCCCTGAATTGGATTACCGAAGAGGCGGCCAACCAGTCAGGCGGAGGAGGAGGAGGAGGAGGAAGAGGAGGTGATGGTGGAGGAGAAGGAGGAGGAGGAGGAGGAGGAGGATATCTCTGAAGGGGTGATGCCCGTGTCCATTATGTATCGCTGAAACGTCGAGGTGGAAACATTTGACCTGCTACCGTCGCCTGCAGCGCCTGAGTTGGGGCCCTGGTGAAGCACGAACAGCAGCAAGCATCGACCAAAAGCCAGAATAAAAAAAGACAATAATAAGCAAACCAGCGGGAAGCACGAGCTGCAGCTGACTCTCCGATCTGTTTGGCTTGACAGTGGGATCGTTTGGACACCGGGTGCCGCTCTCGATTACCGAAGTGTGCGCAACGTCCAGCCTGCTGCTCAAATCCTGCAAAAAAAACAACAACCCCAAAACAACTAACACACTATCTTGTTGCAAAGAAATCCGGGGGCGGTGTGTTTACCTCTCCACCGTCCCTGCTGCTGCTTTGCTCCGTAGGAAATCAGCTGCTTCGCAGTGGAGGGACGCCATTTGTCTGAGAGAGGCTTCCCGTCCGCTGTACTACGCCGCCCCCTAGAGGAGAGCTCAGTAACTGCCGCCTTCTTACTGACGAGAGCGCCGCCTGCTGCCGAACTACTGTCACCTCCTTTATCTCGGACGGAGGGAGTATACGGCTCATTTACCCAAGTAAAATATTAAAGTGAACTTTTGCTTGTAATATTTGATTTAGGTATTTTACATTGCTTTATTGGTACAAGAAAAAGTTCTTATCTACAAATCTGTTTTTCAGTTTTTACTCTCACTTTCATTTTTTGCTGAGACGTTGCATCAAAACATGCTGTCCAGCAAACTACAACTAAAATAATGTCAAAATCAAACATCTGGCACAGTCCACACATCAAAGTTTTATTTTAATCAAAAATATTTTAAATATAACATGTTGCAACACTTCTGTATAATAATCATAAGCAATATAACAATGATAATAATAATGCTTCAAATAAATGTAAACAAAACAAAACAACCTACATCCTGTTCAAATCTGTATAGATATTTAAGTGAATCCAAATGAGTTGAAGAATCTCCAGACTTCACCACTCTAACTTCATGTCAGCTTTGCTCCACACATATTTCCCTCCTCTCATTCGAAACATTTTTTCATCGAAGCCACTGAAGCAAATTGCCTGCTTCACACCAACATCGAGGATCGAGTTGGATGGGTCCTTCCTTCCCTCTCGACAGTCCAGGAAACGCATCTAAAAAAAAAAAATGAAAAAAGAAGAAATCAGATGAGGTAATCTACTACTGCACTGAATACTTGTAGATTTTTCCTCAGCCAAAAACTTTAAAAAGGTGCAAATTTAAGTGATTATGTCAGATGTACGCCTTTCAACTCAACTCCAGCAATCCCCATTACTAATTTATGACTGTTTCAAACTAGGAAAAGATTTTTTTTTTTTACTTCAATATTACTAAACCTAAAAGCTCTGTCCCTCTAACAGCTATGAACATAATATAAAGCACTTACATATTCATCCAGGATCAGGTAGGAGTTCCTCATCTGTGAAGACAACAAACATCACAAAATGTAGATTTTGTTGGGCTGCTAATTTCCAGCTTTGTAACATTACGTACAATACAAACACAGCTGGTGCTATTATTTTTAAAGTGCAGGATGGACTGCAACTATACACTCTGATTTGGCCTTGACAGAAAGTCCAATAAATATGACTGATAAAATAAGAGTAAGAAGTTCCCTCTTATTTCACTTCTACAAGGAACCTGGAATCAGATCAGTCCGGTTTGAAACTGAGTCAGTCTCATTACCTGGCTTAGTGTGCGCTGCAATGATGAGACGTCTGACTTGTTTTCTTGCTTATATTCAAACATGTATTATCGCTTTCTGTTTGAGAAAAATGTTGTGCTCAGTGTGATGGGTATGTTTGGATGTTAGCACATCAATTTAACTATTTCCTGTTACTGGGATTCATGCTTATTTTTCCATTTGTATCCCGGTATTGTTAACACTCAGGGACACGTTAACTATCTGACAGTGGAAAATGAGCTAGAAAGTTATTTTTGTTTTTTGTTTGTTTGATTAATCCCGCATGACATTTTGCCAATTTTTAGAGACGACAGTTATGAGTGATACTATGTCAATGTGATATTTTTCTTTGTGTAGGATACTCTATGTGGAGAGAAAATCACTGATGTTGTTGCACCTGTAGTTTAATTATGTGCCTTAAATGAGAGAAACTCTATAAAAAAAAAGAAAACTGGCGATAAGATGTGAGGGAAAGTTACTTTGGATTTAAATGTATCTATACCCTCGTACCTTCTCATTAGACTCGGGAACAAGGCAGGAGACGCTGCTGTGTCTGTCCAGAAACACCTGAAACTGTTGGTCGCTGATGACAAACTTCTCTGCCTCTTTCAGGGCGTCCTCTCCGGAATTCTCGCCGTCAATCAGCAGACACTGGAACACCTAAGCACAAGAAAGATGAGAAGATGAATATGTATATTCTAGATGAACAAAAACCTACAAACACCTATTGTTTCTATCATTACCTTCCAGCGGACAGGGTTAAGCTCCGTGATGCGGTCCGCCATGTCCTCATCAATGTTGAAGGTGTTGATGACCGAGTTAATTTTGAACGCCACTTTATACTGCTGGCACCAGTTGCGGATCTTGAAGAGGTTGTCAACGTGGCTCTTCTTGCCCTGAGCTCTGCCAATCAACTGGTTGGTTTCTTCATCAAAACTGTCACAAGAGATGGCCAGGATGTCCAGATACTCACCTAAAAGAGAGAAAATGAAGGTATGAATTATAATAATTTCTATTGCAGCTGGAGTACAATATGGTAAGCAATTTTTTTTTTAAAGAGATAAAACACAAATAATGAATTTGGGATCTTACCATATTTCTGGAACCATTTTTCTTTGATCATGCTTCCATTGCTGACAATGCTGACACTTGGGAGTTGGATATCCTGTTTACAATACTGAACAAGTTCCCCAAGGAACTTTCCCCTGTCCTGCAAGAAAGGCTCTCCTCCAGAGAAGTTGATCTTTTCCATGCCTAATAAAAAGTTGCAGAAATTCAAGAAAAGGTTGGGCACACACAAAACAAATTAGCTACGACTTCTTTGTCAATTGTACCTGCTTCCTTAAGGAGTCTCAGGCCCCGCTTGGCTTCCTCCAGAGGCAGGACGAAGGATGTTTTTGCAGTGTGGAAGCAAAATCCACATTTATAGTTGCATTGACGCGTAAAATGATAGTTGACGCTTGTTGGAGTCGTTGCATTTTGCTCATTATTTTGGTCCAGTTTACCGTCACAAGTTAGGTCTCTTGTTCCTTTGAAGTTTCCTGCTGTCCAGTACCACACCTTTGAAAAAAAGCCTGTAAAAATGCAGATGATGGTGCTGACGCAGAACTGAAAGACCCGCTTCGGACTCGTGATCGCCAAAGATAACAGCATCTTCAAATTAATAAGTATAACAGCTTGCGATGAAACTTGAACACCTTGCGATGAAACGTGAACACCTTGCGACGAAACGATAAGACTTGAAGCGCTGCAGAGCGCACCTTAAATAGGCTGCAGATGACAACCGCTCAGCTGATCGGGCCTTAAGTTTCTATTTACACACACAAAACAACATTTTCGCCTAAACGCAGGGAGGCGGGGACAACGAAAGTTTCGTTTTCCCTCTTGAGCGCAGTTACTTTCGTTTCCTCAGCAGCTTTTGCTGCGTAACGCCTTAAAGTTAAATGGGAAACTGGTGCGTGCGTCTGGTGTAAAAGATGGCGAGACAGATAATGTCTCCTCTTTCGCGGTGGTCCTCTCGTATTTTTTCAGTGGTGCTGGATGGAGTGCCTTCGTATTTTACAATTCAAGAAAAGCAGCGGGGAGAAGAAGAAGTGCCTCGGGTATTCTCCAAAGTGCAGAAACACGACAGGTGCTACTCTCTCCTCGTCTGCAGCGAGGACAGAATCAAAAGGGCCAAGTTTTACGCGCAGCTGAAAGACAAATTGCTGAGACACTTGCCTCCGGAGTGTGATTTGTCTCCCATGTCCTCATTCCTGCCAAACGTCAAGGATTCTCTCGTCAAGGGTTATTTCTTGAAAGGCAACTCGGAGACGTCCGCCCCGATAGAGCGACTTTTGAGTGAGTTAATACGGCATGACCCAGTGTTGGTGTGTTCATACTTTGGCGGTGATGGTCAACCGTGGACTCAGCATATGTGGTCACATGCAGAGAGCCTGATGGAAATGGCAAAGACATACTATGTGGTACCCTCTGAAGAACCAGAGTATCACCCATCTACTCTCAACATCATCAACTCTGACGTTTTCTACAGCTTGGACGAGGCCTGTGATGTTTTTAAAAAGGTGCGTACTGGCTCATTCTGACGTGTGCAGCACTTTTACTCCTACATTCGCGGATAGTGCAGAAATATAATTTTAATTTACAGGATTTGGCAAACTGACGCACTCTTGTGGTGGAGGAAGGTATAGCAGCAGTGTATACCAGGTGGCCCAAAGCTCTTGTTTCTTCCATTTATCTATCAGTGCCAGGTGGCCCACAGCAGTGTGTGTGTTCATGTGCACCGCAGTGTATGTCTCCCTCCTGCCTCCTCTCACAGCAGCAAACTGATTTTGTCTGTTCTGCAGTGCGGTGACATCATCCCAGAGGCCATGTCTGTACTGGAGCTGCTGCCCAGCCAAGAGGCGGCCAGAAATAAACCAGACTTCCCTGTTATCATCATCGAGGGCCTGGATGCCACAGGTTAATGTTATTACTTCGTAAATAAATATGTGATCAGTTTGATGTATAGATGTCTCGCTGAAGTGATGGCCGGTTGTTCGCTGCTAAAACCGTTATCTGCCAGAGCTTCACCTAATGGAATATCATGTATCATGACCTCAGAAAAGTTACATCACAATCAAAGTGGTTTATTGAATAGCTGGCTCATCTAATACTCCACCCAAACCTCATAAAATCTCAACCATGTAGGTCGAATGGAAGTTTTAGGTCAACTTTTCAAGTGTCACTTTATTCTCTTACCAGATTTAAAGAAGAAAAAAAGGCAAAATCTCCTCCCGTGCTTTGAAAAATGTGCCCAGTCTGTGTCTCTTTTCTTTGCTTGTGAGGTGACTCTTTCTCCTACTGCCCCCTTCTTGCCATCACAGGTAAGACAACTCTGACTGAGTCTCTCAGGGATACTCTGGGGGCCACTCTGCTGGGGTCCCCTCCACAGTGCATGTCACCCTGGAGAGCCCGCTTTGATCAGGAGCCACCCCTCATCCGCAGGGCTTTCTACGCTCTGGGGAACTACATCACAGCAGGACAAATAGGCCAAGAGGCCATGAAGACACCTGTCATTGTTGACAGGTAAAGACAGCTGAGCTGTTGTGGAGGGAGTGAAGTCTGTTTGTTTTGAGACCTTTTTTTTTTTCTTTCTTTCTCTCGTAAGAAGTTGTAGATCCTACAAAGATCAGCAGATACAGCTTAATGTTTAATGTCTGTCAGATAGCACATCCACGCATCACTCACCGCTCAATCCACCATCCATTATCTGCCCCCAGATTTTGGCACAGCACAGCTGCTTATGCCATCGCCACAGCCGTAAGCGGCCCAGTGTGCAACCTTCCACCAGAGGGTTCGGAGATGTACCGTTGGCCCAGTGACCTGCTCCATCCGAGCCTGGTGGTCGTACTCACCCTGGACCCTGAGGAGAGGAAAAGGAGACTGAGAAACAGAGGTCAAGTAAAGACTGATGAGGAGCAGGAGCTGGATCACAACCAGCTTTTCAGACTCAGGTGAGATAGTTTGAGTGTAAGTACATAATATGTCTGTTGAACACTTACAAGTTCAAATTTATAATTTGGCATTGAAAAAACTGGGAAGGGCTGCAACTTGTGATGATTTACATAATCAATTATTCTGTCAAGTACTTATTGAAGTTTAGAATTAATCATTGAAATAAAAAAACCACATCTTTCTTCCACAATTAATTGATTTTGTTGTTGGCATTTAATTTCTGGTGATTGACTAATCCATTAAACGACAGTATTACTCCTGGGATAAGTTTTTGTAAAGCAAGTAAAAAAAAAAACTGGCAGTGGTTGATTTCGTTTTAATTGTTTCCAGCCAAATTCACCAGTTAAGGAAGTTCCTTGAATTGTAATGGTCATCATGCCAGCAGAGTTGCTAGAAAATTCCTCAAACAAGTGAAATTGTACCAGAAACAAATGTTTCATCTAAGCTTTCACCTGTTTTAGAAAAAAAACTAAGTTTTAAGACTGAAAAATCACTAAACCACTGAGACTGAAAGCCTAAATAATCTCTCAAGAAATCAGCATTTTCCATTGGTACACATCTGTATTATTCCAAATCCCCCAAGACAAACATTGTTGTTTTTTTTTATAGGAGGCATGCATTTGAACTTATACATAGTTCTTTGGTTTTGCATTATGCCTATTTATATCAGTCTTTGATTGAGGTACAGTATGATGATACTTTTATATATTACCCAGAGTGGGAAGTGACAGACAAAAGAGAAAAAATGAAAACGTATTCACATGACGTGTGAACAGATGTTTCACACTCTTGATAAAAAAAAATAGAAAAGAAAGTTCTCTCTGAGTGCAAAAGCATAAAGCCACAGATAAGTCCAAACTGTACAGCACGTTCACTGTCAGGTCAGCTCAGTCCTACTCTGATCCATCAAATACTTAACAATCAATTACTGTCCCATGGGGGAACCAGCTGATGAGAAAGAGCAGGTGATTAGTTGCTGAGCTGCTGTGCTCCATTAAGCTGGTCAAAACTCGCAGGCTCTGCCGGCCCAGTTAGTCGTGGCTCAGACAGGTCGATGGCCACTTCCATTCATCCTCTATCCTGACATAATGGTCTTTCCACACGGGACAACCAGATGTTGGGCCAGCAGAATTAGAAAACGGAGGGAGTCGACGGTTTGCTCCTGAAAGAGTGAGAGCTTCTGCAGACAGGGTCAATCACCGTCACAAGGACAAGTCGGAGGAAATAGCTGCTCTCTGAGCCATCTGTGTTGCCGCTCATAGATGTTGTGTATTTTACACCTTACTGTGCTGCAAAGCTGTGAGCAATCAAAATATTTCAAGTTGCCCTGTGTTTCTATGCTTGTTTTCCTCAATTCAAGACCAATGTTTATGTATGTGTGTGTATGCAGAGTGGAAGAGGCTTATCGGAGGATCAGTGGCCCAGCTTGCGTCACCGTGGATGCTAGTCCTTCTGCAGACCAAGTGCTCCAACAAGTGCTGCTTTTAATTAGGGGCAAATGCCACTTGTAAACAGTTCTCCATCTCCCCTGCTGGCAACGAAGCATCAAGTGGATGCAGTATCTCCTTTCACCACTGGGTGCCAGTCAGGTGTTGTGAATGTGATCTTGGGAGGGATGGCGGCCAGATTGGAGTGAGAAGAGATTGTATTCACAATGAGTAAAGGTTGAATGGCCAGGGGCCAAAACCACATGCTACAATCAGAAATACATATTCATGTAGACATGCGCGCGCGCACACACACACACACACACACACACACACACACACACACTGAAGCATTGTCAAGAAGAAGTGTGCATTTAACTGCTGTTGTGACCTCTCAGAAATCAGAGACTGTGCAGCCTTCAGACACAATGTGGCGGCACTTTTATTTGACGTGACACTGTGGAAGTGGATTGAAACATTTACATAAGCACCAGTCCAGTGAGTTGGATTACATTTAAGTGCACAAACAAGAAAATCCAAATTTCGAAAGATACCGAAGACCTGCTAAATGAAAATGTGTAAAGTAACTGCAGAACCCAATCTTCAGAAAAAACACTTTTAATATGTTAAAAATGTTTAAAATTAAAATAAAATTACACTACACATCTGTTTGTGGTCTCTGTCTTATACAAAAATATATTTTTTAACAGCATGTTTGTGTTCTAGCTTGTTATTTAAATGCATATAATTCATGTGAACACACAGTTTTGCCATTTTTACAAAAACACATACTTTTTGCAGTGCACTTTAGCTGTCGATTGGCTTTAGTCTGACACAACTGATGCCATTTATATTATTGAGAACCTGTGTGACTCATAGTGCAACCATAGAGTACAGTGAGGTCACATAGTGCTGTTTGTACTGGACGTTCTCATGAGCACATGCACATTTACCAAGAGCACATACTGTAACTCATTTATATAGGGAGGAAGTGTATATTTGGCCTATGTGATGGGAAGATTAATTGGGGGTTTCAGTAATTATGAGCTTGGCAATGCTGTGGGGCTGGAGAAGACAGAGTGACCCATCTCTTTTACTGTGATGCATCAGCAGAGCGCCAACCAATGCAGACCCTATTCATATGGCAATTAATGGAGCGCTGTATATCAATGTCATTCCAATGCTCCCCCACATAAGAGCACAGATTACTCCTACTACCAGTTATAGCAATTCAATGTTTTACTGAGTGGAGAGGTGCTGCGGATGCAAATCTCCCCATCGCATGTCGTCACATAAACTCAAGGTGTCATTATGTTTATGGAGTATGGATTCCTACATGAGGTACCTGAATACAGTTTACTGAATTCATAACCCCCCCTCCCCCCTTTGCTGCCTGGTGATTTTGTGGATGTTCTGTATGTCAATGATAAAATGAATGCAGCACAGACCTGTGTGGAATTTTGATTGTCATTAACACAGAGAGTCCGGAATGTATAAAGTAGGAGAGCAATGCGATGAGGCATTAGACCGCATATCATACCTGAATGCAAAATTGTGTGTGCCATATTTCCCCGTCAGATGTTGTTAAGCATTGATATTCTTGGCAGAAGAAAGTGAGCAGTGATATCATGCCATTACAGCCCCTCAACACGACTGGAATATGACATTAATGGCCCATAATCACAGCGCATTACACATGCAGTGAAAAAATTCTCCTCACATTTGTCACAGTGTTTTTCCTTTTGGAAACATTGGGTGTTTCTTCAGTTGTTTTTGTCAGATTGCCCGAATACACTCAGAGATCCTAACAAAAACAACCACTCACACAATCACACACTGAATGTCGGTTGAAAAACTTGAACTGAGGTTCGAGGCAAAAGTTAAACAACTAATGCAATCTGCTTCCAATCTGCGACTTTACTGCTGAAGTTGCAAGATAAAAGTCCAAGCTACATGTAGTGAAACACTACGATCAGTCTGAGAACTCCTGAAGTAACTCAGCCTCACACAGTCTGTACATAGACACAAAAACACTGTAGATTTACAAAAGCACAGGAGCAAAGGAGCAGACGAGCACAAGTGCATACACACACATACACACACACACACACACACACACACACACACACACACACACACACACACACACACACACACACACACACACCTTCCCTGCATGGGGCCACTTTGCACTACACTCCTCAACTTCAATATTTCATCTGCACAACAGAGAAGGAGCAGCGGAGAGGAGGAAAGCCCTCCATGAAATAATTAAAGATCCAGCAGGGATGCAGCAGCACAGCAGTCGCCGTCCCATCCTAAGTAATAGATCAAATGAAAGCTGTCCCTCAGATCATTAATAATGAGTATGGTATGGAGACTGAAGGGGTAGAGGTGGGAGGGGAGTGGGAGGGCACGGGGCTGGTACAGGTTGGGGGAGGAAGAGCGGGCATCGAGGAAGCACAAGGTGTTTTTATGCGTGTGGGTGCATTAAGAGTGTGGTTGGGTGGGGGTGGGGTGGTTGAA
Source organism: Embiotoca jacksoni (assembly GCF_022577435.1). NCBI lineage: Eukaryota > Metazoa > Chordata > Actinopteri > Embiotocidae > Embiotoca > Embiotoca jacksoni. The sequence continues at coordinate 5,344,725 of NW_027185318.1, forward strand.
TAGTAGTCTGGGTCTCCTGGCAAAAAACCCCAGTGAACCTGACTTGGCAGCCACATGAAGCGGCATGGCAAGAGGAGTCATGCATATGATTTGGCACCAAGTGTCTGCCAAAGTCTAAAGACCCCACAGCCATGTCTATATACGTACATCCGCTGTCAAATAAGCAGCATTCTACACAGTGAATGGGCAGGTTAGCAGGCGCTAATAATGCTCCTTTCAATCAGTGGGGCCTCAGAGTGGGTGACTGGATATGATGGTGGATTTTGGAAGGGTTGAGTTAGGCACGGATGGGTTGCCTGTGATGGGGGAAGGGAGTTCGGGGGATAAAAGAGTGAAGAAGAGCCGAGGGGGGGAAGACTGTAAAAGGAGGAGAGGATGGTGGATAAGGGGGTTGAGGGTGGCAGGAGTGACAGGAGATGCTGTGTGTATTGTCATCTGCGGGCTCAAGTCCCTCCTGATTCCTCCAGCTGGCAGGTACAGCGTGTTTCCTTTACACTATCCTCACGCATAAATACAGGATGTAGCGCTCCCTGAGCACCTTCAAACACCATCCAAGGCTTTTCCTTAAATATTCACCGACCTCCTTAAAAAAAACTGCGGGGTTTGGTGTGTGAAGGCATTACACCAAATTGGATTAAAAAACAAGAGTTACTGCAAAAACAAAACTCCAAAGTATGTTTACAAGGCTCTTTAAAACCTAAGACTTAAAATTGTCTGCTTAAGTAACCTCATATTTTAAAGACAATTACAAAGGATTAGCAGAAAATAATCAGATAATGATTTTGAGTTATCAGACTTTATTAAAGGGTTTAAATCTTCTGCCTTCTCTTGCCCCTTATTTCCTCACCACATTTTGTCCATCCAGCCCAATCTCCAATCTGCAGTCACTCCTCCAGCGTGCCACCCCCTTCGCACACATCCATAATTTCACACATAAACACACCGCACACACGCACACACACACACACACACACACACACACCACCACCACCACTGCTCTCTGAACACAGCAGGTGGCAGACACCCCCAGCACCACTCTCTGTGAATGATGGGCGGTGGGATAAAAACGTAGAGTGTTGGAGCTGAACTGATTGTTGTTGAAATGTTTCTCCAAAAACATATAGCAAGACTCAAAATGAGGTATAAAAGGAAAAGCAAGGCAGAGACAGGGGAATTACTTTGTTGGGGGGGTAACAAAAAAATAAAGTTTTTAAAATATCCCATCAAAAACCAGATGTATAATTCAACATCTTTTCATCATCATGCTCACCCTTTGTCATGGTGTCTGAATGCCTATTTGCAGGGGCAAAGGCAGAATCTCTGTCGATAGGTGCGGGTATTAGGCACAGCAGGCTGTGTATTCATAATGCCATTATGCATTCAGGTTGTGCTTATTTTCTGATGTTTTCAGGGGAGAGGTTCTGTACACTCTGTGATGATTGCATGAAACCTCACCAGTTTTGCCTGGCGGCTGTTGGGGAGGCTTCACCAGGAACGGTTAAATATTTAAACACTGCTGTGAGATCTCATTAAAAACGGAACATCAGCCCCCATAAGACCCCTAGAGCACTCCCTCACACGCTCCCGAAAACCCAGTTAGAACTCGGTGGAGTGTGACAAAACAGTTATTGTCTATTTACTGTGGAGAACTTGTGATAAATCATCATATCCTGTCAAATAAGGCAGCTGGCAGTTGTGTTGACGAGTGGTAAGTCGTCATACTGGGGAAGACAATGATTGAGATTCAGTTCTGTTTGACAGCTGCAGACAAGCAGAAATATGCCAAAAACAAAATAACATGACAACTACACCAGACTAATATTTCCATAACACACATATGAAAACAAGACGGAACAAACTTCAGCTCTCTGGAGTCTTCTTGCCTTCTCACAAAATCTGGGCAATTAATTCCAACGCTATTGTTTGGGGCTTCCCTATTTTTAGCCTGGCTGCCCTCTCAAATAAATTGATTTCCTGTGGCAAACTTGGAATGTTCCTTGTGTGCCATGTTTTTTTTTTGTTGTGTTGTTTTTCTCCCCCCTCCAAACACACAAATACTGTCCTTCTTCCCCCAGAGGAATAAATCAAAGGCAACACTGCCAAGTTCTACGCAGCTTTGTATATGCATCTCTTTTTACACTTGAAAATGGTTTATTTTTGTTTCAGTTCCATTAATGCTTTGGCATGTCTCCTACATCATCAGGCGTCGGCAGACAGCAGACAAGCTGCTTGCTTGACAGGCAAGTAGATGACTGATTCTCAAAATACCTAAACTGACTGACTCTCTCTCTCTCTCTCCCCTTCTATCTTTGCTCTTACTTTTTGATTCAGTCTCTCGTGAGACACAGAGGTCTGCTTTTTTTGTGGTCCTCACCACAGAAATAATGGCTGGGTCAAAACAGACTAAGCTCTCACATTGCAAGAAGATATTTAAACACCCAGCGCTACACATAAATAAAAGTAGAGCAACTTGATCCTGGATTCTCATTCCGGTGTCAGGGGAGGCACTGGTCTTTGATGAACACTACCAACGACAGATGCATGGCGGCTGGGGGAAGCAGTGCTTGCAGGGAAAGAAGAAATTACAATGCACAGACTGACAAAGAAAGTGAGAATAATACAGAGGGATATGAATCATTAAGGAGAGCAAATGTTTGCTCAACTTCAGCGGGACAACTCTGTAAAAGTGCATCATGTCATATATCAATTTACTTTTTATTTAGAGTGCTGTTAAATCAGTGTACAAAATGCTTACTTCAGTTGAGTGTGTATTGTGAATTCATGAGTGCACTTTCTAAAAACAGATGACCGGGGATTTGGTGAGGCTTACGTTTCATTTTGTGTTTCCCACTGTCGTTGTCACAGACTGCAGTGTGAGAAGTGAGGGATCGTAAATAAGGCCTTTGGGGTGTGAAAACACATCGTGATAAAAAAAAGAGAGAGAGAGAGAAGAAGAAAAAGGGGGAGAGGCAGAGGCACAAATAAGAGAAAGATCCCAGTTCCTTATCCTGACTAAGCCATCTGAATCCCTCTACACCCATTTAGCTTGCTCACTCTATGGCTCTCCTGTGTGAGAGCCGAGGCATTTGCCTACTTTACAGTCTTCTCACTTCAGCATGGAAAATATTGAGTTTATAGCTGCTCATCTCCATAATCAACTCCATATACCTAGCAGCCGAAAAGAGGGACTGTGAGCTAACAGGGGAGAAGGATTCATACTGGCTTCACCTCCCAACTCTTCCCACAAGTCACTCCTCCTGCCTTCCAAACAGATTTAGTGAGCAGTCCTCGGGGCCTGGTAAGAGTAGAAATGATTTTCTAAATCTCAAACCTACCCACTTTGAAGCACTTTTAAAACTATTCATCTCTGATAAGAAAACTTTCGATGTCAAACCATGTGTAGAATACGAGATGGCGCATAGACATGGTTGTAAAAGGGCTACCACTTGTTCCTGTCAGTGTTTTGTGTTTTCAATGTTTGAATTTGTAGCTATTAAAAGATACAATACGAAGTCAATTCTTCATGTCTGAGATTAAAAATGTACCACGACAGAAGTTTCAGTAAACAAGATTGGTGAGAGGAATATCTGCACACAGGTAAACTGCACTATAAAGAAGCAAACTAAAACCAAACCAGTGACCGAAAAAACAAAAAAAGACAATAAGAAAAATAAAACTCTTGCCTTTCTAACACTCTCTACAGAGCCAAGTGATGATGTAGCTGGCTAAAGCCTGGCTGGAGCAGTTATCCATCTCGCCCTGTGCTGCCAGCTGTCAGAGTACACAGCTCCAGCTAGCCGCCGGTGGCAGGTGTAATCAATATGGACTCCACAGAGAGTTGCACTACCAGAGGCCAGTCTCCACTCTCTAACCCATCTCTGTCTCTCCAGGGGAAACAGTAGGCAGGCGGGCAGGGAGAGTACGTTTGATGTCTCCTCCAGGCCAAGATGGAGCAACACACTATAGCTCTGTTGCAGGGAGATGATTAATCCTGTCTATTGGATGCAGCATCATGTTTGAGTTAGAGCAGCCTGTTTGTATCTGTCTGCGGCGGGTATTGTGCTCCTGCAAGAAGTTGTAAGTCTAGACATACTGTATGGTTTCACTTCCAGTGTATAAAGACAACTAGAGGGTTACATACATGGTATTACCAATAATTCACAATAATCCAGTTCATATGAAGCAAAATCAGTAGTTTTCTTTGTGATTCTGTTGTCAAAAGTCATTAATCTGGGAATATTTACATAATTTGCGCACAGAAAGCAACATAAACGCCTCAAATAAAATTTGTAGCGTACGTTTTTTTGTAAGATGCTGAGCATTTCAGCATTAAACATTAAAGTTACGACCTAAAACATTCATATGAACAATAAATAATGTCAGTAAATCTGTTTGCAGGTTTTAAGTTTCTGTACACACCTTATTTTGTATATTGTAAGTTATCCTTCATTTATGCTGTTTTGACATATTGATGGCGATATACACTGACAACACTAAACACTTATCAATTTGCGGTGCTGTTAAGTTGTGTCGGGGCTTTGACTGATGCATCATTAACATTAATTTGAGAAAGGGACAGATAGTCTTATAAAACCACTCACATACACACAGCAGCGCCTCTGGAGGTATTCACTTCTCCACCTAATTTAAAACGTTCTCACAGCGCAGCAATGGAGAAGAATAAACAGTGAATTTAAAATAATCTTTCATTTTAATGACTTGTTGTTGTCTTTAAAATATCATTTTCTGAAATGTTTTCAGGGGCTCTGTGGAGGAGTCAGCTAATTTAAAATAGTGTAGATTCTTGCCTGAAGACAAAAATCATTTGTATTTGCATGTACTATGCATTTTGTTCAGAATCTTCTACTCCATATGCACATATAGAAGCACTTACAGGAGTGAAATATTTAGGCAATGGAGCAAGAATTTCTTTTCCAAATTCTCGTGTCTCAGAGGCATTTGTACAGTAATTACTGCGTTCTTGGTTTTGCTGTTTAGCAAGAAAGTTACTTCTGTTTGGTGTAGAATTATATTTTTATACACAGCATGGTAACAGCTGTAATAGTTTTAAAGCTGTCAGCTTTAACGTTTACTTGCAGAGCAAATCAACCTACAGTAACACAATGATGCATCGTTCGACAAGCACGGCATTAGATCAAAAGCAATTGAATCATGTTCACAAAAGAGTTGAAGGAAAACGCAACTGGTAATTCTCACAACCACCTGACAAAGACTGACCTCTGGGTTACCCTGAAGGAAGTGGAGCAACAAAAGGCAGAGATACTGTTACAAGGTTAGGTCTATCTTACAGATGCACGCCTTGAACTCCACATGCTCGCACAGATACATCGACACAGGCGCACATTCATAACAGGGGAGGAAATCTCTGTGACAACCATTCCTTTCTGGAATACACTCGTGGAGATGGAGAACAGAATAAAATAAAGGAGTGCTAATGTTGGACATTGATGTAAGCAAAACCAATTCCAGATCAACACTCCTACACTGAGGTAAAAAGGAAAGGAAAAAAACAAAAACAAACTTTAAACACCCTTAAGGAGTATTCCTCTATCTTGGCATGATTAATATGCATAGTGCAGCATTTTAATTTAAAAATTCACTGGTCCATTGGATTTCTCTGTTACGGCCGTGTCATCCCAGAGACACTCACTCGCTCTGCTCTTCATGTTGTTATGGCCAAAAAACAATCACGTATTTTCTCTTCAATCTGTTGTTTCTAAACTCTCCCTGTCTGTGTTGAAGTCCAATATCGTCTTTCTGCTTTGTTGTACAATAAAGTATCAAAAGAAAAAAAAAAATGATTTATGACTTACTTTGGCAAAAATGGAGGGTGGGGGGGAAGCAAAGAGAGACCGAAGTGTTGACTATCAAATGATGGAAAGTAACCTGTGTTACACTAAAGAATATCGATCAACTCTCTGAAGTTGTTTCTGCTTAGTTAAGTTGTAGCTGTTCAAAGAAAAGAAGACAGGATGACATTTTAACAGGGAGTGCAAGTTGTTCTTAAAAATCTGATTTCAGCAGGAAGTTCATTAAAAATTTGTCACTGCAAGCCATTAATACTGAGGTTCTGAATTTTGTTACATTTAATCCACCACCAGAAATCTCTGAAGAAAATTCGACAATGAAGACAACCATAGCCATGTGTATATGTGAATGTAACGTATCTGTCTTTCCCTCACTCTCCCTCCTGTCATCCCACACTGCCTTACCACCTTCCTCTTTCCCTCTGACCTCGATTTTCTGCCCCCCCTAAACGACTGATCCTTTTCTTCCGACCTCGAACTAGTCAGACTTCTCCGAGAATGATGGATTGGTGCAAAACGGTGGCCCATTTAAAGTTAACTCCTCTACTTTACAGTATGTCTGATGCAATGAAACGCTGTGCCTTGCAGTATGCAAGTGTTTCAGCTCCATGCATTCAAAGACTCAAAGCTGTTGCGTTTATTTAAAATTCAGACAGAATTCATGGGCTGTTATATACAGCTTTAAGAAGACCATGATTTGGATGTACTTCAAGGAGAATGTGTTGCTGCAGCCCGTAGCAGAATCCGAACCTTGATGTCTCTTATTACTTCTAACAATTGTTTGAAAGCAGAGAGGCAGAGATCACACCTGTTCACATGGTGTAAAGAAGGCTTACTGGAGGCTTGTTCCTGACTCTAATGTTTATACCATCCTGTGTATCGTCCCCACAGGCCATTGAAAACACTGTGGATTATTTAATAGAGCCGTATACTGATGGTAGGCTACAGTTTCACTGCCACTTTATGATCCAAAGCTGGGAAAGCTATCTTTCTGTTGAAAATATGGAGAATGCATGAGGCATCATTCATTGCCGTATGGTGACGCTTTGCACACGTCGCAAGTCCCTTACTCCATTCTGAGGTGTACACAAGTCAAGGGGCAACACAACCTCCCTGTGCACATTAAATCCGGGTTTGTAGACAAATTGGTCAGAGCTTGGCCGGAGATTGCTTTGATTTATGGTGTAATTACTGAGTTTTGCTGCAGCATTGATATGCCGGGCTGTCTGTGCTTCGCTTCTCGCGTATGGTTAATAACAATGAAGCTGTCAGGTCTCAGAGGCAAGCAGACAAGTCTGATGTTACCGGTGGTATGATGTGTGTGGTGGCATATCTCATGTAGCAACCACAAGTCATATAGAGGCATGTTATATTACACTGCAGTCTCCAGTATGTCTGCGCATCCCGGCTGAGAGAGTAATCAGATAAGATAATGTAGTCAGGAGAGAGAGAGAGAGAGAGAGAGAGAGAGAGAGAGAGAGAGAGAGAGAGAGAGAGAGAGAGAGAGAGAGAGAGAGAAAGAGCAATAACTATAACACTCACTGTCAGGATGGGAGTGCATCCCTGGGAGGGAGGATCTATCACTCTCAGCACTCACACACACACACACACACACACACACACACACACACACACACACACACACACACACACACACACACACAGTCATGCCTGATGCACACACTTATACCCACACTCGTACACCAAGTTGAGCTGAAAAGACGAGGCTGTGCTCACTAGTCATAGACAGGGAGGATGTTTATAAAGCTGCCGGGCTCAGTGCATCTTTCAGGTCACATTATGGGTGCTATCCTAATTGGTGGTGGTGGAGGCAGAGGTGGGCCTCATTGGAGGTTCAACCAGAGGCTAGGAGTCTCATAGCATCTCAGCAGCTCGTATTTCACTGCACTCAGTGTGCTCAGAGGGTCACACACATATGTTCGCACACACGCAGCACACGCAGCACACGCAGCACACAGCACACAGCACACACGTGTGTGAGTGAATATATCTGTATATATGCAGATTTGCAAATAAAAGTTAGCTGCATGATGATATTATGCAGGGTCGTACACCCGACACCACAGGCTTACGCAATAACAAATTCACACTCTTACAGATGAGCTGTGCTTTTGCCAAGATCCACATATGAACACATATATATATATATATATATATATATTACAGGCACACTCAAATTCCCAAATTCCTTCCATTGTAAGCACTTCAGTGATTTAATACCAGAAAAGCTAAAAGATCAAATAGTCGTATAAGGATTTTGATACATTTTAAGAAAATGTATCCTCAAATCCTCACTAGGTTTTGCATTTTAATCTGTTGTGTGTTGTGTTTGACCCCATATTTATAACAGGAAACAGGACTGTATGTGTACTCTCTTGTTAGCTGGTTACATATGAGATAATAGACTGCAGTTGGTAGCTGAAAAAAGTCTCAAAATGTAGATTCAGAGCAAAAGCTTAACAACATGGTGTATGAGACTTAGTTTTAATGCGGGATTTCAGTGATGGAATTTCACTCGTTGTTTCTGGCTCGTGTTTTTTTTTTCAGTTGTATTAAGTTGCTAGAATTAGAAACACAATATAATACGCATTATATAACAATATAATATTCTACTGTCCTTGATGAGAGAAACAACACTTTTCTAACTGACTTTCCAACACTGAGTGATATGATTTGATGGGACTTATATAGCCCTTCTTTGTGCAACAGATGTTGTGTTGTCACAGCTCCATGAAGATCCATGGAGATTGAGATGATGACAGTCATATGACAGCATTTTAGATGAGGTTCCTTTCCCGAGTCTATGCAATGATTTTAGCCCAACTTTTTTGGATTGATCCACTCTTATCAGTGCTTCTTGAATCCCCATTTTCAAAGATGGACGCCACCTCAGTGTGGGTATGAACCGGCATGAGAGAATTAGACATGATTTAAAAATTGACCTTGTTTGTGTGTTTCTAGCCTCTGAGTCAGATGCCCACTTGTAGCAAAAAGACAATGCATACTTTACTTTTAGACTTCTGGCTATGTCTCTCACTGTCTCCTCTTTACTGCCACTAGATATGGAAGAACTTTGTATTAAATGTTGCATCTCTTCTTTGCGTCTTCCACCCATCTTTCCGTTTTTGTCTACCAGCAAGTACTTTGCTCTGGTGCGAAGTGGCGAGCTCTGTCTGATCACTGGGCTGAGCAGATCCCACTGCGAGGGACTTGAGGGGCTCGACTGTGTGATTAAGCAAGCCTTGGTTCCACCAGAGGGCCACCGGAGCAGATGTTCTCATTAAAAATGCAGACTCTGTGAGCGAAGGAGATTGCCTTGTTCCAGGCAAAACCTGGCCGGAGGTTTAAAGCTCTCATTCCTCTCACTTGTAAGGCCAGCCAAGTTCCAATGCCTATACACCCTTTAAGCAATGTAGCAACCACAAAAAATGAATTATTCTAACAGCATCATGCAATCTTGTGTTATTCTCCTTAGTTCGCTGTTAAAAGGGAAAAGGGATCATTTCAGATTCTGTGTTAAAAAAATAATTTAAACTGCAAGCTTGTGGTTTCTGTGTCTCTGGCTTCTTCATTTACAGAACTCAGTAGGGTGCAGTTGTTGAACATCTCATTTGGTGACTGAAGAAATGAGAGGCAAACAGTTTTGCATTTTTTTTCAGCTCAGCAATAAAGGGCAGATGACTAAATATGAACACTCTGGGTTTTGGGGCTCAAGAACAAGCTGCTGATAACAGCTTGGGATATTGCATCCTTTCCAGCTGGCATCTAGATGGAGCATGGTACAATTAACACAAAACTTCAGTGCACTAAAAAGTGATGCAGCACTCCAGAGGGTACAACTACACCTACAGTAAACAGCTGCGTGATAGAATCATGGGATATCCATCAAGAGCTTGTGTAAACCCACAGCGAGATACCAGAGGTCTAAAATCTTTGTTGAACCCCAAGGATAATCCCCGGGCACTAAATATTGTCAACACAGACAGAGTTCGGCCTATAATGCTAAAATTGTTGGAAAGTTAAAGGGATTTGTTTGATCTAGTGGGGCATTCTGGTTTTCATCAAACAGCAGACGCTGGGCTGGAGTTAGATGCCAGCGTTACATGAGCATGTCGGTTTATGTGCGCTTAAATGTACAGATGCATTCTCTGCACTTGGCGGTGCGGTGTCTATGTGGGAGGAAAGGTTACTGATGGATTATAGCCCTGCACCTTTGAGGCTGACCCCATTACCGCCCTTCACCTCACCCTCCCTTCACCGTCCTCACCACCCTTTATCCGTCTGTTCTCCAACCTCATCTCTTCTCCCTCTTCATTTCCCAATACACACTCAAAGAAACTTTGCCCTAACAGCCTCACCACACATATGAACTGTTAGGTTGAAGTGTTGGGAGGCAGAGCACATTCTATTTAACTTGACATGCATACCAAACAGAGGTCCTTCCCTGCTGCTGCTGCTGCTGCTGGTGGCTGCAACCCAAAAGAGGCCTCAAGCATATTATGTCCTGACATTATTTCCAAAACGGGTAAAAAAAAATAAAAAAAAAATTACAATGACGTACCCCTTGCTATGTTCCCATTTAACATAGCTGTCCAGCTGAGAACGGTGTCAAAGTTCCCGCTACATGCCACTGACGTTTCACTTACACGTTAGAAAGTGTCTGGATAAGGCCCACAGATATTGTAGTCTGCACTAATGAAAGATACAGAGGGTGAAGCTAAGTTCAAATGCTGTCAAGCACTTCTTCTTTTTTTTTGCGCGCACATTGGTTGCCTTGTTTATTTTGTCTCCAGTTATTTCTAGAGAGCATTCTGGGAGGCACTATCATACGGCAGAAAAACAAAAGTTATTGGGAAACGCCTCAATCAAGGTTTACAGAGAAAATAAATCGTTGGTTGGTTCTTGTGAGGCACACGAAAGGTCGCAAAAAAAAAAGCTAATGACTATATAAACACTTTTCTTTAGTAGACTCATGTGTAACTTGTTCCAAATTGGCAGATAGTGCTGCAAAAGGAAGACACATCAGCATCATTAAGCAATGTTTCTGAGACTAGAGCACCGTCTAATGGTACAAGTGCTCTCATACACACTGGCATATGCACGCATGTACACACAATTATAGGCACACAGATTTATGAAACATTCTTGTTTGTAGCAGCAATCTCGATGATGCTCTCTAATGATTTACCACAGCAATATGAGGTGGGAAATACTGCCAGACATTTTACATAATTCACTTTTTCTCCCCTTAAATATGGTGCTGATGTCAATTTGTAGATTATTGTGGAGGGAGACGGTTCATTACGCTATATCTCTCGGTGTCTTGTCTGTTGCTTGCGAGTGTAACTCTCCAACATATATAGTCCATAAAACAAATGGCAGTTGCGTAGAACAGATTGTGCTGTTAAAGGAAACATTGTTTGTAACATTCAAAGGCAAGCAGAATTTCAACATAAAAAGTGCAATAACCTGTGTGCTACAAAGATTTATGCATCCCTGGGTGGCGTGCTTCCTCCATCCTGAAGATCGCCAGGTAGTAAATTAGGAAATGCCTTTTGGCAAAAAGTGTACCTTCACACACAAACACACATGCACACACACACACACACACACACACACACACACACACACACACACACACACACACACACACACACACACACACACACACACACACACACACAATGTAATGTATGCTTATTACTATGTTCTGTCACAGACTTAAGCTGCAATATGTGGGGTTACTGATATATTCACTGGATACATGCAGGATCCCATACAGTGAAGCATGCATACACTACAAACAAATGCTAAAGAAACCAGATTCTCACTGCATCCTTAACCGCAATATCTCCTCTTGTGGAATGATTTTAACAATGCAAGGTTTCATTCTTTTGGTTAAGGACCCCTGACATCACTAAAAGGGGGCTTAGAATCACAGTCTGGAAAACCACTCATTCCTCACTTGAACACACACACACACACACACACACACACACACACACACACACACACACACACACACACACACACACACACACACACACACACACACACACACATGCATGCACACAACCCTGGGAAAGAAACCATTATGACACCTGATAGGTGAGAGAGATGTTAGTGACACTTGGTCAAGTCTTAAAGAGTTAATGTGAGCTGAGAACTGTTGTCTGTCACATGCACCTATCCACACACACGCACAAACATAAACACACGTGCACACTAATTCCCAGTATGACTATGCTTTATTGATGGAGAGACAGGGCTGCATATTTAATCGCAGTAGCGAGAGAGAGAGAGTGAAGAGGCTGCCGGGTATGATTCATTTATATGCATGCTAATAACAGAGCACATTGGGCCTGGGACGAGGAGAAAGACCTCTTTATAATCGACCATCCATCATTAAGATGTGACTTTCCCATCAGACACAGCGCATCATTACTCTGCACACACCACAGGCACGCATACACACCCACCAAAAGAACCACTTAATCTACAAATGTCCCTTTCTTTCATCACCTCTCCACACACTGTTGTATTTGAATCAAACGAGAAGGATCAGCTGCACCGACTGGAACTAGTGAAAGTTAACAAGCTTTAACATTGGCACGGCTCTGCTCAAAAGGCTCTTTGTGAGCCAGACTTCTCTTTCAGTAATGAAGCATGTGGCAAAAGCTTGCTCCCCTCTGTAAAAGACAGTGACCTGAAACTACACACACACACACATTTGTCCGCACACGCATACAGCATATGAGGTCACTGACGGAGCTGTGAATTCCTGCCGCACAATAAATGTCATCCCCGTGTTTCAGAGCGAGGGTGTCCTCAGGAGTCCCGCGGTGGTTTGGGGAGTCATCGCTGAGGTTAGGGCAGCCGGTCTCCAGAGGCCCAGTGTCAAACCTCAGCTCTCACGGCCGCTCGCTGCTCTCTGAGGACGATCTGGGTAGCCCAAAGGAGTGAGAGTACTCCGGGGCCCTTCCGTTCTTGGAATGCCACTTTTTTTTTTCTTTTTTCTGTTTAGCCACCCGGTTCACCGCACCCACCAGAAGAGAGAGAAACCTAACAGTGCTGGATTAAACAAGCATAGTTTGAGTGTGATTTCATCCCTTTTACCGAGGCTGGTGCCTGTTGCTCGGCTCCTTGTTATCTTTTACAACGTAAAAAAACATTAATTCATGGAGGTCATTATACAACCGAGTTTCCCAAAAAGTTGGGACGCGGCGTAAAATGTAAATAAAAACAGAACGCAATGATTTGCAATTTTGCACACAAACAAAATTCCATTAACCTATTCTCAATTTTCAAATTAAGTTTTATTGCTTCAAGAGTTTTTTTGATTATTTTTTTTTCCTTTTTGGATTAGATCATTTCTTGGTTTGAGAAATCTCAAGGGCAAACGTTTTTACTTGATATTCCATTAATTGATAATGCAATTCTCTTGATTGCACAATATTTTTCTTGTTAGTAAAAGACACTTGTGTGCTCATTCTCATCAACTCCCTGCAGCATGCATCCACAGGCATCATTAAAACACGGGAACTCACATGCACACAGTCACACAACTTGCTCACACTCACTCACAGTAAGACCTACATATGGCAGACTGCGAGCAGGCGAGTTGGGCAGCTGGCCGGTATTAAATTGGATCCCTGGGTTCCCCACTGTTCAATGGGACTTAAAGCCATATTAAAGGCATCTCCTACAGTCCTGCCGCAGTGGGAAATCATGGACAGTGGCCAAGGAAAGCAGCCCAGTGCCAGCCACACCCTTAGTGGACTGCATCTGCTTTCACTCTCCACCGTGGCCCCTTTATGTTCAGCGTGACATATCGTCCCGTGTGCCCATATGCCAGTCGCACCAGACTACATGTACTCTAACACAGGACCATGACGCTCCTCAGGGGTCGTAAACTCAAATGAATGCATCTCTGATTATGTGTATCAGTATATAATGTGACTTTATGAATGTTTGAGATAGATGGGCCTGAGACAGAGTGCGTGTTTATACATGCAGGAGGCCACCTTAGTCAATTTATGGGACGTCATATAAATGATCAGGTCACTCTGTCTGTTGAGGTTTGACTCCAAACTAGTGGTCCTCCCTCTTCTTACTTTTAGAATTTATGTTGGGTCTTATTTAATCTGTTGAAGCGTTAGCAGGAGGGAGTGTGTTTGTGCTTCCAGCGGCTGCTCGGGACCGGACACTTGGTGTGGTGCAGATTGCGTAGGCAGATGCTGCTTTATGTGCCAAGCTAATTTTTATCACCGGGTTGTACTACACACCACTGACATAAAGCTAGCAGTGCAGTCATGCCTGGAAAAAAGTGAGAAGGGGTGTTTGTGGAATCATTTCCCTTTGTATCTCGCACGTAATTGAACTGATCTCATTTCCTTTAAAAACCAATACAGCGGCTACATTTCAGAGGTGATTAAAAATGTCCTGTGAAAGGGCAAGGATGCTCCAGCGAGTGAGTATTATTACAAATGACTGCGGTCATATGTTTCTGGTTCCATCCAAAAAAATAAACATGCAAAGGTGCAAATGTATGTGGCTGCAGTTGCAGAAATGCTGTCTCTCAAGCTGCCACTTTGGCGGTGGCCCTGAGAGAGCGGGAAGCATAATGGGGGTAGTCTAATAAGTTTGTTTGGCTTGTTACTGTGATTGTTTTCTCACCAAGCTAATTAACTATCTTGGGCCCCAGGGACCCTCCATTCTATATCCCACTTTCACCACCCAACCACACACACCTACACACATATATACACATTCATCCATCCGTCCCCACCTTGCTCACCCTCTGAGCCGCCTCCTCTCTCTCTCATCCTCACCAGCGACAGTTCTGTATCTCTCTGTCTTTGGATCCTGTCATGTGTAAATTGATGGAGGGTCTAGTGATTGTCTGTATGGTCCCAAGGTGCCTTTCCCTACTACACAGGCATCCTCTGGATTCTTCCTGGTCCACAGTTGATTACGATAAATCAATCCGAGGGGTCAAACACTTGGACTGGGGCACCGTCATCTCCAGTGGCTGTGGGGGTAAACCGGCTCGGGATAAGAGGGCATTTCCTGGAACCCCTGTCGCCCCCCTCGACCACTCTTGTTTCCGTGGTGAGACCTTCATTAAGGGACAAATCTGTTGGAGGAGTTAAAAGGAAAAAAAAGAAGAAAAAAAAAAAAAAGAGGGGAAGGGAAGGGATGGAGAAAAGTGGGGGGATGCTCTTGTTTTTCATCACGTCTCTCTCCTCTACCTCTGGTGTCCTTATTTCTCCGTCTGGTCGGGGTGGAAAACTGACAGGTAACGGCAGAGCAGAGCAATAATGCCATCCCCCTGGCCTGTATAGCAAATAATGCCGGAGATTTAATCAATGGCCGAGAGGAAAAGCAGGACCAAATCAATAGAAGCCTGGCTGTTTGCTCCCCAGCTTTGAAGGTGAATCCGGGCCTTGCTACATAAATTGGACTAATTGAAGAGCATGCTAGGAAACAAGCCCCTTACAAAGCATGTCTGTGTCAGCATGATACTTGTATGTGAAATTCATCAACCTGGAAGTGCAGGGGGCTGAGATAATAAGCTGCCATGAGCCCGGGAAGAAAAGTAGAATATTAGTTGCATTTCAGCTGATAAAATCTATCCACATTCATAAAGGCGATAAGCGTGGGCGTACTGCAGCATCGACCAGTTGGTTTGGATTATGGAACTAGAGTTTACATTTTATTCTTAAGTAGTATTGAAGGATAAGTTTAATGGTTGTATGTACTGTATGAGGTATGTTCTTCATTTATCTATCACAGAGGAGCACCAATGATCTATGATTTCATGCAGTACAAAGCGTGTGAGCGCTAAAAGGGCCCCTTGCATGCTGAGCCGAGGACATAAATCCAGTGACAGTGATGCATGTCATCAGCAGAGACAACAAATTAAAAACACTCACCCATGAGACACCGCTGTTCAATAAATTGGCCTTATTTTCAGGGAGAAAATGGGGCATTCTCCACACAAAACAATCAATCAAAGTAAATGACCCCGCTGTTCACAAATCTGTTACAACCGAGCATCGCTGTATTAACCATCAGGCCTATCTGCTGGTCAAGTTGAGATCTTCCCCGAGACCTCATTCCATCTCAGGTCTCTCCTGGGGGGTGGGCCCCCGAGGTCTTCGGCCTCAGGTTGGCTTTAATTAATAAGTTTTGTAGTAATGGCGAGAACAACAGGAGGTGTTAACCCTGTTAGCTGAGTGGCATGTTATAGCATTAGGCTCTTCTGAGGAGAGGAGGGGAAGGTGGAGAATTAAAAGATCTGCTGCAGATTGGCTCACAATACAGCAGGAAGGAGATCTGAGCCAAAATGAAATGATTGTATCAGATAGAAATCGATAGCAATCCATGCCTTCCTTAATCCTGCACTAGCTCCCAGATCACTCCCTGGCTCAGGCAATCTCTCAGCCATCATTACGACACGCAGATCGATAGCGGGCAGCAAGGCCTCTGGTTAAGTTTCTGGCTACACTGCAAAAGTATAGGAGAAGAGTGTAAAGGAGACGAGAGACGGAACAGGACGATGAGAGAGGCCAGCGCGGCTTTGGGTGTCTGACAATGTATAACCGCACTGCTGTTAGAGGTAATTAACAAGAGAAGACAGCAGAAAACAGGTAATCTACCCGGCCAAAAAAAACTTTAAATCCTGCCAAAGCTCCCAAGCACAAAATCTTCTGTTGTGTTATTATCTCACAATGGGAGACTTGAGTTAAGCGCCAAGCATATTCCGCTTCAAGAGATGGATGATGAAGCTTGGAACTGTGTTTTATGCTTGTAATCAGAACAGGTGCACGTCATCTATCAAGGCATAATAAAATTTTACAAAGTGCTTTCTTGTCTGCAATACTCCTGACATCCTGTTTCAGTTTTATGCCACGACCAATGAAAGAGACCATCTCATATGTCTCGCTGGCGACGTCTCATGGGATCTGAGTGAAGAAAAACAGGCTTGAGTTCGTACGGGGGGATTTTAGTCGCGCATTCATTGCATTCATAAGATGTAAAACAAGAGAGGGAAAGACCATGAACCAAAACCTTTGCCGATTCGGAGCAACACCTTCAGAAAAAGTCTCATGAAGTAAATTAAACCGCTTTGATGAGATGTTTGTAACACAAAACTCACAGGGTATTTGTCATGCATTTTCTTCTTGAAAAGTTAATTGGTTTATCATTAACACTAGTGGCCTTAACAGCAGGAGGATCCATCATTAACACCAGTGGCCTGAGCTGCTGAAAGCACAGAGAAAACGCCTTCAGGTTCAGTCTCTGCTTTCTGTGTTTTGTAGTCAAGTCACAGCATCTGTTTAAAACCCCTCAATTAAAAACGGCGAGTTGGGTGCTGCTTTAATGATAGCTGTGATTTTAATCAGGAGCACGGTATTCCTAGTAGGTCCTGGAGGTCCGGAGGCCTCACTGCACACATCAACTTATCTCTTTCTTAAAGCTCCCTTTTTTAATTTCCCACCTCAGTCAAAGTCTGCTCGGCTCTCCCAGCGCTGCGCTCCCTCCTCTTCTCTCCCCCAACAGACGCTCGCTGTTAGGATGCACACACTGAAAGAAAGAAAGAAAGAAAGAAAGAAAGAAAGAAAGAAAGAAAGAAAGAAAGAAAGAAAGAAAGAAAGAAAGAAAGAAAGAAAGAAAGAAAAAACACACCACAAGTAATATTAATTCCATTAGCATCAATATTCTACTCATGAGCAGCAAACACAGGCAGGGAGAACTGGTACAGGAAACATAGTAAGGGGATATGAGTGGGAAGATAGATAGAAAGAGGGAGCGAAGGATTGTTTACTCTCTCTCTATTCTCTGTCTCTGTCTTATCGTCTTTTTTTCGACATCTTTCCCCCTCTCTAAAGAAGACTGCTGGCGCAAAGGAACTTCTCCCAGCAATTAAGAGGGGCCGCAGACACTCAGCGTAATTACTGCCGCACATTGCTGCTGTCACAAAACTCAGCTTGCCCTCTGGTCATGAAAAAACACACTGAAGAATATTTAGAAATGAATTATTCAAAGTGATTGTTCGCACTCAATTATTCATGGGGCCCCGGCGAAGGGAGATTTGCATCTCAACGCTGTAAATATTATTAATCTTGCCAATTACAAAATTCTCTGCCGCTCCAAATTCTTCAAATGATGTTCCAAATGTGTGCGGCATTTTATAGCCTTTAATGTTTAAGTGGCTTGAAATGAATGTCCTGCAGCTTTTACAAATCATCTGGAAAACAAATCAAGTTCTCTGGAATGAGTGTGTGAGACACAGTTACAAAATCAAACTGCCAAATGTTAACAGCTCAGACTGAATTCTGCCCAAAGACAGCATGTCAGCAGACAATCCTCCCCTCTGCCCATACCTGTTGTTGATTAAAAGGGAGTTATAATGCCATTTGTACAGATACCATCAAGGACGTGATACGACACATGTAATGCTTAAATGGCGTTCAAAACTAGTGCTACACGTAAAAAAAAAAAATCAGATAACTAACTTCATGCTGGTTTTCTAACTGTCAATCATATTGTGAGAGTTCAGGTTGTATTATTGTTTCTGCACCTTTAAAAAAAAACAAAAAAAACTTTGATTCTCGTTTCTGCTGATGTCAGCAGAAAGTATTTTATCCCAGCGAGAGGTAAAACTAAAAACATCTGGTTATATTTTGTTTTTTGACTATAAACCCAAGAGGATATTTTGAACCTGGTGATCTGTTCCGTTGGTAAAACAAAAACAATTCTCAGAAAATCAAAAGATTTAAAAGCTCATATACTCATCAAATATCTTCATCAAATTCACTGTCATTTATTGTAATGGTGCTCATCAGTATGATATGTGTCATGGAACTGACATTAGATAATATACAGTATTCACAGTTTGTAAAGGCAGGTGCCGATACGAACTTTGAAAACTGTTTTTTCTTGCTGTAATTATTCCTTCTATTCATACTGGCCATTAAAAGATCCCTATGGTAGACCTGGGAGCTCAACACGCTGCTACTTGCAAAAACTCAAAAACACGAGCTAATTAAGAAAATATCTGCACCAATTTGAAAACACAGGTGCAGCATTTAGAAAAAAAAATGCTGGTAATACAGAAAACATTTCCTAGTATGTAAATGAGCTGCAAATCACAGACTACAACAGGAAGGTTTCAATTGGGGCACTAAAAAGGGATGGACATGCCTGGACAACCTGATATCAGGTCAAAGCCTGTAATGCACCCATCAATCGACTCGATGAGATCATGACAGTGTCACGTTTTGCCTCGCCTTGGCGTAGAGTTGCCTGAGGTGTTGGCACCGTCATGGTTTAGATAAATGCGAAACGGTTGCACCAAAACGTCTTGGGTAGAGTTTCGATTGGTCATTGTTTGGGTTAGAATTAATAATTTCACGGAAGTAACGAAACGTCACACGCAGGTCAAATACATCCTACGAAATATACTCATGTTACTTCAAGAAATCCACATATCAACCACGTTAATCAACCAGTAGCACATGCTTAACAGAATTAGACATATTTGATAACAATTGAATAACCATGTAGATCCTTTGAAAGTATTCGCTTGGAAGATATTAGTACTTCGTTACTGTCGATAACCCTGTCTTTTGAGCTTTAAATAATGTCGGTAATCAAGGTTTAATCTGTGCACAGTGGCAGATATGTGCAAACCCATCCTCTGCCAACTCTTATGAGTTTTTGAAGCTTTAACTGTGTTTCAAAGATGATTTTTGATTTCAAAACTGTCCAGAGTTTCACACCACCTGCTAAACTGTTAGTTCACCCGACACAGTTCTTCTGGAGGAGCAACATTTTTGTGTGATAATCACATGGGCCTGTTTTGCAGGACCAGGTGCATAATCTTCAGATATAATGTATTCCAATAATTAAATCCACAACATCAAATATGGTGGATTAAACTCTGAAGTTCACAGATGCAGATCACCAGTGTAGTTCACAATGAATCTAGCACAAATGTATTTTTCTTTTTTTTAAACAAATAAGAAGTGAGACAAAACACTTTCCGAGGGTCAAAACACATCCTGCAGTGGTCACAAGTGTTATTCAATTACATATATCTGATGTGTTGGACTAATAAACTGACCTTGTCGTATAGTTGATTTTAATAGGCTCCCCTGGAATACAGCACAAATTGAAATTCGCTCTCAGCTGAGGAGGAGTTCCTCCCGTGTTGAAAGATGAGGATTTCAAACAGATGGTCATCACATCATCTCAACCTCCCACCCTCATGTGACAGGGCCACGGAGCATTTATAAACCTGCAGTCCTCATGGGGTGAAAGAGGCTTTCGGAGTAACTGAGCAGAAATATCTCTACACACTTGATCCTTGAAAAAGTGACAGCAGGTTATATCATCAGCATATGTAGCTATCAATAACTCTGACGTTAAGGGATGGAAAATGAAAGCATTACTCACAAGAGCAGCTCAAGTGAGTGTTTAGTTTTAAGGTATTTGAGAACAAATTTGCAAGCAAAAGTAATCCATGTTATTCTGTTTTCAATTACTTCCCTTTACTTAACGCCTTAACCATCTGTTTTACGTTGTCCTATATATACATGGAACGCTGCTATGCATTATCTTTCATCTTACCTCTTTTATTCCCTGGAAATGCATGATAGAACGTATAATTTAAGAAATGCAAATTGAGGTCCATGCACAGACCCTTAATTAAATTTATGTCAACTTTGATAATACAGTGAGCCTTTCTGTTCTTGAACAATGTCACAGATTGTGATAAATGGAATACATGCCGGTCTATAGTAATAATCTGTCCGGGCTGGTAGGAATTTCATTGTATTAGGTGAGAAGGTTATAGAGGTCTGAAAGTATGTGCGACTCAAATTTGCTGCCTTTAAATAAGTCTCGAGAAGCAAATTTCATGGCTGAGTATGAAATCCTTAATATAAAAATGTGCACTTACATTTTTGAACCAACTGCTGAAAACAAATATATTATTTTTACTTCATTTCTTTCAGGGTAAATTCCCCAAATTGTCAACAACTGAAGACATTTCCTAATAAAACTATGAATTCCATTTTATCCCAAGTGCCTATGTGCTTTTATTATACAAATACCTCTATGACATGTAAACGTCACAATGGATCTGATGCATAAATTACATGGAATTAGCAAGAGACACAAAACGCCCTTGAGTGCTATTGACTTATATATACCTATTTATAGTTAATGGTAATGTACCATCTTAAGTGACTCCATAAAAGACAGCCTTTGAGGAGAATAACTGTAAAGCTAAAGGAGAGCACAACTGTGTTGATGGGTCAGACAGTCCAGTAGCCAGACGGCTGCATCAAACATCCATCCACTGACTTGTATATAGGGCATCGGCAACCTGGATCTTAATTGTAATCCTGTGTCTCCCACTTGCCTGCCTGCCGCTTCGGTGGGTCTCAGGATGGACGGTGGAGTGACACTTTGTAATGCTTTAGGCTGAGGAGCTTTTCTAATAGGTCTGGACATAATTAGTGTGGGACTCCCCCCATACGGGAAGATAAATCCTAAACCCTTGAAATTAAAACTGCTGACGCACGTACAAACACAAATATAAACACACGGTACACACAAGCAGAGTCTGAAACACAAACACACATGCCGAGATTTAGTATGGATGTGTGCATTAACTGTGGCAATTGCCAGTTTTCTGTACCCTTTGAGCTCAGACGTGCTGCTGATAACACTTAAAAGTCACAGAGAATTCCAACTCTCCTTCGTTTTCTCTCCCTCCGTCCCTCCTTTCTCTCACTATCCACTCTATCTTTCTCTCATTGCCTCGCAGGCTGCAGACTGATGTGTCATTTTATAATCCTGCGTGGGCTAAATTACATTAAGAATATCCTCTCATTAATTAAACCTGCTATTGGCAGCACCTGAGATAAAACAGATTATAAGAGCTGAGAGTGAAAACACAGAACACAAAATGCCAGCGTCAGCACTTTGTGTGTATCTGTGTGTGTGAAACTGTGTGTTCCTGAGAGTGTGGGGAAGAAGAGAAAGAGCGTGAGAGACTGCAGGAAATGCTGCTGTGTTTTTGTCCATAGATGGTGCTGCAGCAGTAGACACTGTCTGCTTCACCACAGTTTCTGTTATTTACGCTTCTCCATTAAGAGATGGTTTGTTCAAAACAGGATTAGTTTGTTTTTTTTGGACACTATCACATGCTTGTTCGCGTTGCTTCTGACAGTTGGTATATAGTAAAACAACTTCTATCCACAACACAGTCTGAAACTGTGGCACCAGCTAAAAGTAAGACTCTGGGTAATCTATTGAATATGCTTTTTATCATAGGGTGCAGTCATTTGATCTCCACAGGACTGAAGGGATTATCACATTACAAACACATAACATCTGTGAAAGTCAAAAAAGAAAGCTCTGCTCTGGTTTTCTTGGATCATAAAATAAATACAACATTGTTCAGGTCTTCAAAGTATTAGTCTGTTTAAAAAACAAAACAAAAAACTATTACGTTTCTGTTTTGGGCCGGGGGTATAGTAATCAGAGATGGATCCTGTGAAGGTCTAAAAATCAAAACAGATACCACATGAAAATGTATTGGAAATCCCTCCTTCAAACAAAATTAATCATGATAAAACTTCACATTAAACACACTCCTCTTGGTAGCTGTCAAAACTGATTAATGCGAGGGAAAGAGGAGTGAGAGGGTTAGAGAGAGAGCAAAAAAACATGTATAAATATTAAGTGAGTCCGAATGGGAATGCATGTTGCCTTTGTATGCATACCATGTAAAGCCATTGTCGAGTTCATGCGGGTCCTTCACAAATGAATAAATCACTGCCTTCGGACAAATTAATCAAAGTGACCAGCTGTTGCTGTGCACGGCTAACTGGCGGCAGAGCGGGGAGAGGCTGAGACTCCTTCCCTGGGTATATTGTCTCCCCTCCCTTCCGCTCTCAGAGCAGTAGACCTGAAGTGGCAGATTGGGTTTTTCTACCCCCTGGGTGATATAGTGCCACTTCCCACCTGATACTTTATCACCGGGTCAGGTGTTTGTTACACCAATATGCTTCTCTCCTTCCTCCTAAAACAATTCAGAGAATGGATTCTGACTTCTGTGACCATTTGTTCAACACAGACTCACTAATTTTCCCTCAGGCAGACAAAATACACAAGTTGTTTGAATATTTTTACATGCTACAAAACAAAATCTAAGAACAGTGAATTTTCTGAGCTTGTTTTTTCAGAGACAAAAGATGCAGGAAGGCCGTCGCCCTCTTTTGTGGCACAATCCGAGTACATATCAGGCAGCACAGTGAACTGATTCGAAACGCTTGACTTCTTGACATTATTCAAACCAACTTGTCTCAGATCCACGTTGTTACAAATCTAAAGGATTACTGGATCAGGGATATGCTGAAGTATCCGTGATGCATACATGGGTGCATGCATGGTTAAGTCATTGCTCAGGATGCGAAACCACTTTGGTGGCACGTTTACATTCAATAATCAACGTATATTTCCACCACTTTAATAATGTCAACGATAAAATTGCTATTTCCAACGGTTGTTCTGAATTACAACAAGTGTTATTGATTGATTTCAGTCATAACATGTATCTGCCTTCAGGGTTTCTGTCCACTGAAACGCTTAGAGGCTTTTAATTTGAAACATAATTTGATAACTATCATTACTTAGAAGTTGATACAATAATGGGTGGTTGGTCCTAACACTTGGGGGTTTCCTGTAGGTCTTACTAATTACATATCTGCTATGGTGATTATATACATAAACATTGTCAGCACTTCTTGTCAGTGGATGTTTTAATATCGCAAGATTGCAGTTCAGTAAACCACAGCCACACTGAGCTGGATGGATGGATAACTGCAAGCAACAGTTTCTTTGTGGAAACTCACTCGCCTCTAACACAACAACAATGCCTTTTACCTCCCTGACCTCGTGGATAAACATTTTTGCTGCGTGGGCATTACAATATCTGGGATGTGCTCGACTTGGGTTTTTACAATTGTCACTATTACTATCACATTATTCTTATCCAACTGGCCCAAAAGTTGTTCTGCAGCATGACATCAATCCAAAAAATACAGCCAGTCATAAAGAGCTATCTTCAGCAACATGAAGAACAAGGACCCTTACAGCACATGTGCTCTGAGCCCCCATCTCAACATCATCAAGTCAGTCTGATATAACATGACGAGACAGAAGACACTCAGTCAGACTAAATCCACAGAAGAACTGTGGCTAGTTCTCCAACTTACTGCCAGGTACCTTGACAACTTGTGCAGACAAAGGGTGGTTCTGCTAAATATTGCATTCATTTAGGATGTTTCTCTGTTATCTGGGCTTCCTATGAAGGTAATTGATAATTAGCAAAAACAAAAATGTGAAAGCATTTTTGAAAACAACTTACAGGTATCAAAGATCGTGAGTCTGGTTAAGATCTGCAAGACGGACAGAGAAAATGGCCGACGACCTCTATCGTTTGCTTCAATCCCCACCTACAACCTTGAAAAACACTGCCAGGATAACTCCACACTTGTACAGCAAAATAAATTAGCAGGTGCCAACATCACGGATGACACTCATACGTGTGACACGGCTGTCACCTCCTCTGCCTCCAGTGTCGCCATGCAC
Organism: Embiotoca jacksoni; assembly: GCF_022577435.1. NCBI lineage: Eukaryota > Metazoa > Chordata > Actinopteri > Embiotocidae > Embiotoca > Embiotoca jacksoni. The sequence continues at coordinate 5,369,246 of NW_027185318.1, forward strand.
TTAAGGTAAAGGAGACATGAGACATTTTGTCCCCCTCTTGCTCTTACTCCTCATTTTCCCTGAGAACATTTAATATCTCCTGACCGTATTCCTCGACGGTGCCTCAGCTGTTGCCATTTTTCCTGGTTGCTGAACTGATTGTGAACCCATCGCCCCACCTTGCTCTTTCTACCCTCTCTGTCTTGCTGACTGCTGATGTCCTCTGCATGGGGAAATCACTCTAAGAAGTTTACTTTGTGCTAATCTCATAAATGCCCTGCGTCTCTTCTCCTTTGTCCCCCCATGATGCGGGCACGCAATAAACCACTTACATAAACCTCTCCTCTGAGACAGGCCAGAAAAAACAGCTGACATGTTCAGAGTTCCTCTCTGCCTGTCTCTGTCCCGCCCTCTCCGGATGCTCGTGATTTCCACCAGGAATGCTTTATTTGGATCCTTTATTACATGTGCTGTCCCAAAGTCTTGAAGGGCGGTTTTAATATGTGAATTCTCTGCTCTGTAGAGTGTGAAACAAGTATGAGGCACCCTGAAAAATGTTGACATTTATGAGCACAAATGCATTTCACTGGGCCACTTGTTGTTAAGTGATCAATATAGGATGGCATCAGTAAAGGTGAGGTAAGTTACTGCCATAGTGGCAAGGATTTTACAATTGCACACTTGTATAGTCTGTGATGTGATTTTCTTTTGAACTATGAAATAGCTTTCCTTGAAATGTAGTTCTGCTGAAATGTTGAATTTTACGGGAAGAACATATAAAACACAAGATTGCATGATTTAATTTGTTTTTAAGGATTGATATACACAGCACAGTAAAGAAAATGCCATATAATGCCATGGTGTCCTGTTTCTGGAAATCTGTTCAAAACCAGAACATTTTTATACATTAGATCATGAAAACAAATACAACCATTTGTTGAGATTTTGCATCTATAAGTCATCAGAGGGATAAAAACACACTCATACATTTACAACAACAACTGTGTCACAAAGGCACAAACAGGTTTTTACAGGTAGATTTTAGATTTATTCACTTCGGGAAATCAAGAAACCGTAGTCACAAACAACAGATTTCCTTTTTTTTTTTTGTGCTAGTTTCATCTTTCTACAAGCTTCCCAACGACCCAATGCTGATCAGATGTTGACCAAAACTGGGATGGCTGTAATATTCCTCGCTGATGATGCCATATTATGCACATTTCCATTAAAAATGTGGGAATTGCTGGGTCTAGATTGTCATTGAGAATTCTGTAAAGATCTGACTGTATAGACACCTACAGTTATGCCCACAGGCACGTCTTGGCCCATTTAGATCAAACGAGTGTACTACTAAATGTAACAATGCTAAAGATGGAGGAAATAGGAGCCGTTTGACTGAAATACAATCTAATAATTGGTTGCAGAGGTAAAAAATGGACCCACAACATATAATTCGAATGCAATTATAACCATGCTATAAAGTAATTCCCAGGTTATTAAACTTCAGGTCTCCAATTGACAACATAAAAGAAGTGGAATGAATCACTCATTGTTATTCTAATCCTGACTCTGTGTGCGTGTGCATTTATTGGCTCTCTGGCATCTTTCACTAATGTCCACACAACCATTTGTTGGGCGTTTCTGATTGGTGAGTCCAGACATATAGCCACTATCATCATTCATTACCTGTTATTTTCCATTCCTCTTCGCACATCTTTCTATAGCCACATACCTCTTTCCATCTCCTCTTGTCAATTCTCTTTCCCGTCCATCTCCACTGACGCTCCCACTCCACCCTGCACCATATGATGTGCCATCATTCACGTCAAGAGAGCTATTCTCTCTCTGAATGGGATCATAATCGGTCCAGCTTTACTTTTAATAGCCCAAGTGACAATACCTTGCATGTGCATATGGATAAATGTGTGTGTGTCTTTCTGCGTCTGACACCTCCGTGGCTGCATGGATGAGCATGGGCAGATGTGCCCACTGGAGCAGAACTGCCTGAGCGTGCAGAGACTCAGACATTAGTGAGATGGTGACAAAACTCACACTCTCCAATTAAAGAGAGTGAATGGAGGCCATTTAAAACAGAGGGACTGGGAAGGATGAGAAATGACAAAGATATCCTAAAGGGAAGGTTGATGGTAGGGAGTGACGTGAGGAGGAGGAGGAGCTGTAGAATTCGAGAGGAATTTGCGAGTACAGTCATACATTCAAAGACTACATTTCTAATAATAAATAATACAATTAAAGATAAAGATTTTTGCTTCCTAAAATTTTAACTTTACTCCGTTGTTTAATTCTCTCTATGCCGATAAGATACGTAGACTGGACTTTAACTATTGTCAGAGGTTACTGTTCTGTCAGCCTTCATCTACAGCCTCTCAGAGCTTCATGTCATTAGAGGTGTATGGGCCTTGAAGTGTTATCGGGTTCGATGTGCGATAACACCATTCTCCCTGTAAGTGTCTCTTCTCTGCAGAATCATGCTTATTAATCTGCAAGTATGTGCTTTCTATCAAATTACTGCTGGTAGGTTTTCTTTCTTGGCTTTCTCTGTCACTTTCCTGCTTTTATTCTCCATGTCAGGTTTTGGGCACTACAGTTTTACACTGCAATGGTTAACAACGGTCCAGCTGCCCTCTACCAAGGTCTGAAGATGCTCAGAAAAATATCAGGAATATAAAAAGTGGCATTTAAAATACTCTGGAACAAAGAAATCTGTCACTGTTGTTTAAAATTTAGTTGCACTCTGCATTTCTGTTTTTACTGCCAATCTTTGAGTGCAACGTCACACTAATTTTCATCTGTTTTATGTCGCTATGCTGTGTCAAACAAAACCAACGTTTTAATTCCTTTCTTGATTTGTTAAGCTGTTGAAGGCAAATCATTTTCTGCAGCTGTTTCATTTTAAAATAAGACCAAAGCCACACGACTGACCAAAACTGTATGACTGATAAACCAAAGAATTGGAAATATTCGCATGTTTGACCTGATGATGCTGCTAGATGAAAAGTCAGGGGGTTACCAAAATTCATAGAGACAAGTAGCCTAAAAAAAAAGTATAAAAAAATATGTAAAATGTCTGTACAAATCTTTATAGCAGTGCATTTAACAGTTGCAGATGTTTCAGTCCCAATTATAGTAGTGAACCAACTGATGGACAGACTAACCTTAACAAAATAAATACTTGAGTTTCCCATGTATTCTCCATGGGACATATGTGAATCACATGTATGACACGTGATGTATGGTGCAACATATGATAACATGGGGAAAATATGTGGGAGTTTTCACATGGGATTCTACATGGGCTTCATACATTACGACAAGAAAATGTTCCAAAAGCACGTGCAAAATATGTTTTACGTCCATAATCACAAGTGTCATGTGGTCTTAGTGATTATATGATATTTTGCACATGTGGAATTTATGTTGGTTTTTTTTGTGAGAGAATAAGTGACCAACATTGGTACAACTGGTCTTGTGACTATGTTTTGTTCCCATTTCATTTTGCAGGTGCTTTACAATGTAGAAACTGACTCAGATTTTCTTGGCTGTTCCCGGTGTAATTAGTGTGGTGGATAAACCTGTGGGCATGTGGCGTTGCACCGGGTGGGCAGTGTGCATAATGTTTCACCTATATCTTCTCACAAGTGCAGTTTTCACAGATCACTACAAGGCTATGTGTTGTTACATGTACGGATGGCCACTGATGTTATCTGCACTGTGCAGCAGGGGCTTATTACAAACTAAGAAAATAACATATAAGTAGTATGTAGGTACATGGGTGGTACCTACTCCAACTCTTGTACATAGTGTTTGGTATGTTGGACCCCTCTGCAGTCAGCATTGATCGACCTCCCTCCCTGGACACTTGATGCAGCATGACCCCTCCAGCAACCAGCCAGTAATTGATCCTATAGTACTGCTGTGGATTCCCATGGCACACAGACTCTACATGTATGTGTGAGCGTGTGTGTGTGTGTGTGTGTGTGTGTGTGTGTGTGTGTGTGTGTCTTCAACATCTTCCTTTGACTGGGCTCCCAGCAGCATGCCCCACCTTGCTAACCTCTCCATTGCATTCAGAATGTATCCAAAGGCCATAGTGATGGGCGGATTACTAAGCCTGTACTTACATGCGTCTATTTTCACCCGTCTCTCTTTTGCACCTCGCTCTGCTCTTATTTGTTGTTTTTTTTCTGCACGGTCCACAGCACTTGTAGCGACGCCTGATGAAACCTCGCTCCTTTCGGTCAGGTTTCATTCAGGCTTCGGTGCGAGTTCGCCCAGTGATCAAATAGCCCTGTGCTTTTATGTAGATGAAAGTAAATCACAGCTCCTCCAAGTTGTTTCAATGCTCCGCCACGCTCGATTGTGTAGCCATTTTGAGCGACTCACTCACCGTAAAAGACCCTATTTCACTTCCATCCAGTTTGAGACAGAAACAGAAAAGAGGGGTGTGCCAAGTGAAAGCCTCAGTCTAGCTTTTGGTGAAAGATTAGCAGCTGCCAGGAAGCTTTTAGAAAAAAAAAAAGAAAAAAAAAAAGGCGCGCGCACACACACACACACACACACACACACATTCACACTTACACTAAATATCTACATGTACGGCCAAATCCACACGCTGTCACACACCTACTTCTACAGGAAAGCAGACAAGACACATACACGTGTATGCTGTCAACACAATCAGATAATCACACACACACACACACACACACACGTGCGCGCATACAGACACACAGAAACTTCAATCAGAGCCTCGTCAAAGCAGTTGCAGTTTCTTTCAGCCTCTGTAGCAGCATATCTGCAATTCAAAGTGCTGTGGGTTTTGCCTCTGCCAAATTACAAGCTCCATTTGCCGGCCTAATTAACGGTTCATAGCATTCAGTGAAATTTACTGCCACAGCCCGGGCGCATGCCAAACCAAACAGAATAGACCTCACAGATAACCGTAAACTTGGCCGCGGAACCTGACACCTTGAAAAAACAAACTTGTTACAGGGAGGCTGTTTATATACTCCTATTTCTCTCTCTCTCGCTCTCCGCCTCACTTCGCGCTCCACTGTCTCGGCTGACAGTTACTTGACTGTTTCACTTCATGGTCTCCGTGGCGATGGTTGTTAAGAGGGAAAATCCAGACTCACAAACTATTCCCTTTGACCGCAATTCATTGTATGTTTGTCAGCGGGTGCCCTTGTGGTCAATACTGTTTAGATGCACAGCTGAAATGTGAATCCAGAGGAGAGGACACAACAGGACAAGAGAAGTCATGAATTCTAACCCAACTCCTAGAAATCACCCAAACAATCTTCTCGATTTCTTGGGGAGCAAACAAAATACAGTGAAACACAAACTGCCTGAATATAAACTAACAGAAACTTGAGGGTAAACTCGGACTTTCACAGTGTGACACAAATACAAATTTAAAACACTGAAAAGAAGGTAAACTCTAAGTCTGAAAGTCAGCCACAAGTATATGCTAATCGGAACACATACTGTACCAACACGCATGTATGTTCCCTATTTGAGGAGTAAAATAGGTTTCTGCCCAGCAACTGACACCGTGGGGGTTCCAATTCAAAGAGCACCAATTGCATTCTCAGGCAAGCGTTCCCCGGTGCTTTCGCTGTTGTGACGGAGGTGCTGAAAGGTATCCGAAGGGGACCTTTGTCATGTGGCTCGAGCATTCTGTCAAATCCTTGCATCATACGGGTATGACTTTGTCTGGCCAGCGTACTGGTTTCGTCCTTGCTGGGTCTGTTGCCGATTGCAACGACACAACAAACACATCCTGTGGGGAATTGTTCAGTATACATACCTGTGAATCATCCTGAATGTAAGGGTATTTTAGTGGTTTAAACCTAGAGTGGGAGACCTATAGGTATAAATGAATGTCCATTCAAGCACTTTCAGTTCATTTAGACAAAGCTTTCACCACCAAATAAATCTCTCAGTAATTCACAGTATTGTTTAGCCTTATGAAACCTAGTCTATTTTCAATGTAATTTCACAACCTTTACTTCTCTGCTCGTATCTTGGTCATTGTTGGTGCTGTGTATCTTGTTTTTTTTTTTCAGGACAGTCTAGGATATCCACATCTTCTATCATTTCATTGATATGCATAATGTGATTGTGCACAAGTCAAAAAACATGTATTTTGCGTATGCGGTTTTGGAACATTTTAATGCTGTAATTTGTGAATACCATGTTGATTCCCATGTGAAAGTTTGCCCACATATTTTCCCCATGTTTTCATGTGTTGCAATATGAGGTAAATATGTGTCATACGTGAGATTTACATGTGTCTAATGTGGATAACAAGGGGAACTCACGTGCTTTTTCTGTAACCGCTGTGACCCTCAAAACAATTTGTCCACCGTTTTACAGACACAACATCGGCGATGAGGAGGCTATGCGGGGCCTGTGACGTACATTAAGCGCATGTTGACAGTGCTTTTGTAATTACTCTCACTGTGCACATCGCAGGTTGAAAGCTGTGACACGCAAGCAAAGCAAATAGAAATATGACGGTGTGTGGTTACAGAAACCTAGAGCCTGCTATTCTTATTTCACAAAAAGAAATGTTTACCCTCTTAGAGGATGTTCGAATCAAAAGCCCACTTGATGGATTGTAAACTAAGCTGGTTGTGGACAGACCTGGGTGTTTCAATCCTCTAAAATGTATTACTTGCGGGTTTGTTGTTGGACTCTCTAGTTCTTTTGGATTATTTTATTGATTTTTGTCCAACATGTCCTAGGAAGACCTGGGTATGGTGTGTGGAACATGTTTTCCTGTAAAGTAGACCTTTGTGGTTCGGTTGAGTACGCACTTTTGTTTTGTTCCCTTACAGCAGTTTATTTATGCTCTCTCTCTCTCTCTCTCTCTCTCTCTCTCTCTCTCTCTCTCTCGCTCTCTCTCTCTCTCTCTCTCTCTCAGTTCAATGCAATTCAAATGGGTTTATTAAAATGACCGTATTTCAGATACAATCCACGACAAGAATTCAGAGGATGTTCTTAACGGCCTTACGCAAAGGAAAATTTTTTTTTAAACAAAAACAAATAAATGAAGAAACATAAACAACTATTTGTATGTTAAGCAGAAAGACTATTTCTTACAAACAGACAAATATGCATAGTATTTCTTACCCACACACACACACACACACACACACACACACACACACACACACACACACACACACACACACACACACACACACACACACACACACACACACACACACACACACAACTTTAAAGTTGGACGTGGAAAAAAGAGAAACAATTCTCCTTGCATCCTACTCTGAGTCTCTCAGTAGATTGCCTACAAGTTGCACCATATGAATAACCCTCCCTGCAGATGTGACAACTACCTTAAGTCTGGAAATAAGGCAACCAAGACCGACTGATACATTGACATACAGAGAGTGTAAAAAATTGAGATAAGTCCTTTTCATGTTTCTAGGCTAGTGTTGCAAGTCTTTGACTCACTTCTCGTGGGAATGGCTTTTTGTTGTAGGTAGAATCAGTGTATCAATCAAAGGGAGGTCTAAATGAGACACAGAGGGATGCAAACATCACTGTGTTGCTAAATGATCAATGGCTTGTTCAAGGAATTAACAAGAGGAGGCTTGCTTCATTAGCACACATGTTCTAAATCTCTAACTCCAGCTCCTTTTGGAGGATATCGCCAAAGGGAACAATTCCCACCCCCTCAAAAAGTAAAAGAAACAACAAAAACAAAACAAAAAGGGAGAAATGATTGAAACAGTACAGGATTTAAAGTGAATTTACACAAACGTTCACTGTAATTACTTTAAAGTGGAAAACTGTTTTCTATATTTTTCAATTCGTTTTTTTTTTCCAAAGAGGATTCCCTCTCTTTCCTCTAAAACTACAACTGATCCCTGTAACACCCTCCATATCACACAATTGTGCCACATAAAAATAAGAATTTACAGCAGCACATGTCATACTCTCCTAAGAGGCTGGCCATTAGTAGAAAAGAAACTGGACCGGGTTTAACTTGTCAGGCAGCTTCAAAGAAGACTGTGTGGGCCTCTCGGAAGCCTCCCTGGCTGATGGAGAATTATTGATTGTGTGTTCAGATATCTTGAGGCGCTGGTGTATAACACTGGGGTTTAAATTCAGCCCTAATGCTCAGCCCATGCATAATTTATGTAGTTCCCATCAAAAGGTAGTAGCAATGCAAACTAAAGAGGTCTCAAGAAGCTTTTTGTTGAAAGTTTTCACACATCAACAAGCTTAAAGCCCAGTATGATTTTATAGCAATAGGTCAGAATGAGAGATGAGAAAAAAATAAAAAATAAAATAAAAATGTACCAACTGAGTGCAGCATCACTTGAGCATCGGCGGATGCTTTTGATCATGCTGTGAAACAAACACAATTATTTCTCTTTTATATACGATTTGTGTCGACGAATAACACGATCTGCAGAGTCTCACCAACTTATTAATGGGACATTTTAAATGCATGGTCTATTGCTTTTTGTGGTAAATTTTTCATATGTGTATAATGAGAGTGTTGTAAGTAACACACAACTGATTTTATGAGTTATACTTTTTTATGTTCCTTTTCTTTCCGTCCTTCATGTAAAACACGCATTAGTTGAATAATGTTAGGACCATTCAGATATTGATCTGTCTGTCCGTATCGACCAATGCTGCCCACAGCTAAGATTTTCCACATAGTAGAGACATTTATTTAGATAGAGAGGCATACTTACTTGTAATTATGGAACACCACTGAAAAAGGAGCATAGGAATATTAGAATCAAAAAACTCCTCAGCATTGTCAGTAAAAGCTTTAGTTGCAAAAGTAAGCAGCTGTCACATGGAGTGGAGCCTCCATACATAAACTCTTTTTAACGATTGAGTCATGTAGCGTTATCATCCAGGCATTCATAATATGGAATTGTATGATGAGATGTGTAATTTCGTCCAACATTTGGCAATTAAACAGAAAAACTAAAAAGGAAAAGCTTTTTGGGGGTTAATTTAAGATCCCACAAAGGTTACCAGAGCTGCTAAAAAGTTTTTTAACAATAAGCTTGATTAAGTTTGTTCACATAATTACTGGATTGTCTGATTATAATTTGATCCTCACATAAAGTAACCCCTCAAAAATTGCTGAATGCTTAATTAAAAATCTAACAAAGCACATAACAGGTTAGCAATTCAAACACAGTAAATGGAGTAAACTGGGCAAAGAGTCTGTGTCAGGACTGTGTCAAATTATTGTCAGTGTCTGTTTTAAAGTCTTTCTTAGCACTCTGGCCAAATTTATGACCAAATGTACTTTGAAAACAAGAGAACATGTTTTCAAAGGATATATCAAATCCAGAGTGAAACATCTTTGTTGCAACTTTTACCATGCTCAGAAAAAGTATTTTAATTGAATTTTAAAAGTTTATAGTTTTTAAATAAACCAAAATAAAACTGATTTGGGAAAAACAAACTGAAGCATAATACATCTGTGAGGAAAGTGCAAACTATATCTAAAAAGAAACTCCACTGACGAACACATAATACTGGTAGAAGCTTTTGATTATCATTTTGTGGATACAATAAAAAGCCCCCCACCCCCTGCTCACACACAGTTTTTGTAATAGAACCAGTTAATACTAATTTACCCACATTCTCTCCTCAGAGTCCAAAGTTGATAGGATTATCAGCTCCGTTAAGAGCTACAGGGCCCAAGACAAATGCAGTAGACACTATTTCTTTAAGACCCATAAAAAAACAAATCACTAATCGGTGTCTTAACCTAGGTTATTAATCTGTCCACTACCCAGGGAGTTTTCCCACAGAACACATTCAGGCTTTTATTCTGATCCATGAATCGGAGAAGACAAAAACAAGTCTCAGACTAATCTGCATTCTCCCTGCCAAGTGAGTTGTTAAGAAATGGGCAGCAGAACGAGACTTTTCACATGTTTTAACAGTTTAATCTTTATTTGTCTGTCCTTTGGCTTTTGGAAACAGCATTCTGCTAAAACTTTAAACATCTTGTTGAGGGACTGTGTCAAAGCTAGAGAGGCTTTTGTTGGTGATTTCAGTATCACATTGGTTTGGGTCTACGGTTGTTGAGGCCATATGTGTCAATACTTGTACCACAAGGCTGCTATTTACTGCATATGCTGATGATATAGTCATTTTTGTTTATGTGGGATTCCCAACTTTCCTGTCAGAAACAAATACAGTGTGACAATAAATGATGATTCCTTAGAAATAGTTGACTGAACAGTCTGCAAAGGTTTTGATTAATGCGTTGGTTAATTGCCATATAACTCACCAAACATGCTGCACCATCCTCAGTGTTTTGAGACTAAAAAGAAGCTTTAAAGACCTTAAACAACGGACCGGATTGTTGCTATGGCAGTGATATTTTAGCAAAGTATTATCTTTAATCGTGGGAACATTTTCAGAAATCTTAAGATGCTCTTTTAGTTTTGATAACACTATTATAGCAATGTTGAAATATCCTGGTCGAAAGACAATAAGACTCTTACTCGAATCTATACATCAATAGAATTTAAAAGCCGTTTGTTAAATGAAATATTGTCAACTGTGTTTATGTTTTATTTTTTTATATGTGGAAAGTGCCTGTGGTTTGTACTTCGTAATGTTTAATGCAAATTAAATGCAAATGAAAAGTGCCCAGTTGGCAAACTGTGGTAGATTTACATATATGTCATTTAATCTGTTTTGACCCTAAATAAATTTAGAATATTATATTGACTGTATATGTGGCTGCTGTATTTGTATATGCATTACATTAAGTGCTCTGGAGAGCACTTTGATATTTGTCTCGTCTCTTTTGAACAGCACCTGTTACTTTTGATCAGACGTGTATACAACAACATCCATTAATAAATGCCACTGGACATTCGAGTACATATTGTTCTGAGAATGTACCCAACACTATAAATGTATGCAAAACTTTGGGGCAAAACTCCTAAATCAAGGATAGAAAGACTCTTGGCTGGCTATAAACAATATGTACATGCTGTGATATCTGCCAATGGGAGGCTACTTAGTTCTCATTTAGTAGGGCACTCTTTTTTTTTTTTTACACATGGCACAATTATTGTTTAATTTTTTCCTATTTTTTTAAATTGATCAAATAAAAAATAACCAGTCATTCGCATTTTTAAGAAATGTTTAATAACTGTTTTCTGCAAAGGTTGCATTTACTTCTTTTCACCTCATAAATCAACAAAATATGTAATCTGCCCACACTATTGCATGCAAATGTAATCATATCATTCTCTGAGGTCTGTAGGAGGGGGCTGTGAGGCATTAGGAAACACAGCCACATGCAGAAAAGCTCAGCTCATACCATAACAGGTGGTGGAACATGGCAAGAGTTTAACTTATTTTTTTTATTTTTTATTTATTTATACACACAGCTCATTATGCCCTCATCTTTGTCTGGCACAGCAGGAGGCTGGGTTTTGACAGTGCCCGTCCTCATTACTGGCAGGCGAGCACCTGAGAGATGAGATGCATCCTGACACCCCGGGCTGATTCTCACCTCCATTAACACCAGCAGGGGGTCACCATGATCTGATTACAGGAGGGAATGAATAAGGAAAGAAAATGTAGGGAAACAAGAGGGGAGGGAAGGGAGGAGGAAGTGAATGGGGGTGGGGGTGGACATAGGTGATGAAGTAGAGGAGAGAGGGAGGACAGGAAGGGGAAGAGAAAAGTGGTAAGATGATGAAAGGGGGTGATTGGAGATGGTGGAGGTGGTGTGTGTGTGTGTGTGTGTGTGTGTGTGTGTGTGTGTGTGTGTGTGTTTGTGAGAGGAGGGGAAGGGGAGGGGGGAGGGGGGAGTTGATGACAGCAGCACTTGTCTGGAGTGCATAAGCCAGCAGCCGTGGGGCCTAATGATGGAGGTCATTGGCACACAGCTCGGTAAAGGCGACTGGCTGTGATCAATACCACCTGATGAGGTGTCTGAGTTCTCTCTGATGTGCATCAAAATGGAATATGTTTTTCCTCCCCATTTAATCGATGGGAAGAGTGTGAAACTAATTGGGCAAAATTGCAGGGGCATTTATTGATTAATCAAGCAGAAAAACGAGGGGAGCATATCAGGAGCCAGGGCCTCGACATGTGAGGGCAACGACATGGTGTTTTGATTGGTGAAATGAATCGATATCTTGAAATCATTGGCTGGCGCATAAAAGTCAGAAGGGCATGAAATATTTAAAGGCGCCGTGGCAACAGCACCTGCAGATCCACAGAAAGCTGAATAAAAACTGAATGGCATCAATTTTGAATGCCAGACAGTCGCATACTGGAAATCACTACTGTGGATGATGGGATATTTTTCTCTCCAATGTTATCTTCCTTTTCCTATTCTTCTCATGTATACAACCTTTTCAATATATAGTCAATGTGGTTTGCTTTAGTATGGAGCATGCCTCATAGATGTCTGTGTCTTTTCTCCACCATGGCGAAAATCTCATGGTGCTGGTCCTGTTTTGCATTGTGGGAATGTGTTTGAGAATGGTTTGTGCATGGTGGCATGTCACAGTGGGGTCCTCTGAAGGACAGGAATTGTGTGTCTATAATCTGTCGCCTCTGTAGCGCCGAACCCCCAGGGAGAGTTGGATCAGGCCACTTGATTCACTCTATTAGTTCCACTATGGTGCACGATACCATACAACAGTACAAAAGCTATCTCCCTTGTTGAAAAAGATGGAAATAACATTTGTGAGGGTTGGGGGGGTTGATGGTGTGTGTGTGTGTGTGTGTGTGTGTGTGTGGAGGGGGGGGGGGGGGGTGCGGCGGCGACGCTGCCACCGCCACCGCCACCGCCACCGGTCCACCAATGTGTTCCACATCAGGAATCATTCCTATGTTTTCCTGCCCTCGGAGTACATTTGTTGTGTTATGTTAAATATGGCAACCACAGTGAAGTTCACCTTTCCTGTTCACTTCACAGAATAGACAAAGTAGAAAAAACAAGATGAGAAACTGCTGTCCGTATAAGAAAGAATGCTTGCTAGATATATAGAATATACAAATATATAGAATAGAGAAACTGGTAAAGGAAATGACGAGGGGAGACCGAAGGATGAATCCTGGATGGGGCTGCAAATGCTGGATGCTTTTTTTCCCCCACATAATTAGATGGTTACAACATGGAAGTCAACAGCAAGTGAAATTAGCCAACATGTGATGGAGAGAAAGGGAAAGGAAAAGAAGGAGTGTGATGGATGTGAAGAAGGGGGAAGAGGGAAAATCAGCTATGCATACTGAGGTCACTGAAGTGTCAGAGAGGAAGAACACTTGGTGACTTGCACACACAATTTACTTAAGGAGATGTTAACGGTCTGGAGGCTACTAGGAGGCGGTTGATAAGTGTCTGGATCATGTATTGACCTCTCAGTAGCCTCACAATGCTGTTGATTGCTGACTGGAGTCAGCGGGGAGGCTGGTGATCTGGCTCTCGCAGCTCCTGGGCTCTGAATGTCTGTCAGTGGAAAGACTCGAGGCCACATTATTCTGAGTGGAAGTCCACCGGGTCTCGTTGTTTTGACCCACCACAGTCCTGTTTACATACTAATGAGAGATTTACTTTTCACACAGCGCATGAACTGAATATTATTAGCGTTTCTTTTCAGTTGCTCAGGAGTTGGTCCGCACTTACAGTAATCCATAAAAACACGGCATTTTGAACATGGGCTGCATATCACGAATCTCAAATGATCAACACAGCAACATGTTTATGGATGCAACAAGGTAAAGTTGAGGCAAATCAATAGACTTTAGCTGCTTGTTAGGAGTTTAGCTGGTGAGCTAGAAGGACCTGTAATATAGTAGCATGTCCAAAATCAATGCACCCATCTCATTCAACATCAGACAAGTTCTAGAATTTTAATGGATAATTTTACAAAACCTGGTCAGTGAAAAGTCAGATACTAGCCTGAGGTGTGTGGTCAGATTGGCTTGCTTTGACCATCTTGAATTTTTAATGAAAAAGGCTACAAAATATGCTCAGACTAGATAATTACTGTGAAATAATAACAGCATTTTAATGAAGTTGTATTTTTCACCTTTTAAACCTTGGAAAACGGACATCGTGCCAACAATCCACAGTGGAAAGAAGGAAACAAAACTTCTGTTATGCACTGACATTGTAATATGAAAGTCATTCCCAGGTGTTCTTGTGGACAAAGCAAAAGTTAGATAATCAGCCATTATAAATAGTGATACAATTCATGTCACTTAAAGTGTTTACTTCATTTAATTGTGCAATATTTGTTTAAAGGACAGTGGTGAAGGTATTGATGTATTACATTTTTTTGTTTTTAAATTCCAGTTATCACTTTCATGCTTGAGGTAGAGAGGTCACATTTATTCCCTAAATAATGGTTTGAACAGTGACTAGTCAAGAACTGGGCAAGAGCTTTCACCAGGATGGCGTCTAATACTCTTGGACGATTTATTTGACAATTCTTGTGTTACAGTGACTAACTCTGCCTCATGTTTGACAGGTAAGCAGCCCTCAGTGCAGCCTCCAGCAAATCTCTGAACACTGCGAAGTCAGGTTTTAGCAGGGCAACGGGGATGTAGACAGAGGGACTAGAAAAGCAGACCTACATTTACAACCTGTTTGGGATTTGGCTATTGCACCGTGACTAACACCCCTGCTGTACCACATATGCTGCTGAATTTTAAGTCTGGCATACTGCAGGAGGTACAGGCTTCGTAAGACCAGAGAACAAATGCCATCTGTTAAATAAACAAACACAAAACATCCCACCATCGTTTTTCCATACAGGAGGAAAACTTTTCAATCCCTCAAATGAATGCATGCCATTACGCCTCAACTCCAGACGGCCAATTATGTTTTATTCTGGCACTTAAAGTTTGCGAAGGAGTGCAGGATATTGCCCATAATATATACACAAGCAGGCTGCCGCCACAGGATTGCTGCTTAAACGGGCCCCTTGGGGGTCCTGAGGTGGGGAGGGAAGGTATCGCGGCACGGAGACAGCCACCTGCATGTGTCTACTCATACTGTACGTGTGCCAATTACTCACTGACAGACAGAGAGCCGAGCCTGACAGGTCATAGCAGTTTGGCAGATGCCATATACAAAAGCTTCACACCGGCTTGACGTCAATGGACAGGGCTAAGATGGGGCCTTGGTCTGACAGCTCGGTTGGACCAGGGCCATGGAAGAAAATGTAGGAGTCATAGCAGAGGGGGCGGGGGGGTTATTAATGGAAGGGTAGTGGGAGGATTAATATTACATTTATCCGTCTAACGAGTGTGACAATAGAATGACAGGCAGCAAATTAATATTGGGAGAGAGTTTGTAGGGCTGTCTCGGTGTTTTGAATCTCAACTATTTATGAGGCAGACAGTATGAGCAGGGGATGTCAGCGTGCTTGCCCAAGGCTATGTGGTAGCTCAGTGTTTGAAATTTGGATTTTACGTAAACCTGGCAGTTGTTGTACACGCTAAGAATAAACTGAGCGGCAAAATAATGAAGCACGTCCTAACATCCCTTCCCCCCTTACACAGACACATTCTCCATCCCTCTCTCGTTCTGTCCATCTGTTTTTCCTCTCTGTTTTGACTACCCCCCTTCACTTTCCTTTTCTCTCTTCTGGATGTAGTATTGAATTCACGGTTAAAAAAAACGTCCAGATATGGTCATGCATTTGCTCATTGTGTCGTGCTATTGTTATGCAGATCAGCAGGAATTTTGAAGGCAGCAACTGTATCCTTTTAGCTGCAGTAGGACCAGCACCAACAGACATGCTGCTGGTAGTTTCATCACTATAAAGACATTGAAATACTTTGATTACAGCACAAATATGATTGTAAAGGAAGAAATGTTGTTTCAAGGAAAAAATAACTAAAGGGATATTTGTTTTTAAAGCAGTTTCCCTTTAAAGCAGCATACAAAAACAGATGGACATAACAGGCCTGCATTTGTTGTTTTGTATATTCCAGTTCTAAATTCATGTCATGTGAGAGTGAGAGTCAAGAGAGTGTAAAGGAGCCTTTGACAGGCAGACAGGGTCTTTGTTCAGGATTCAGTTATTAAGCAATGCCACTGTCAGATCCAGAAGAAAGATTCAAAAGAGTGACACAGACAGATTTTGTCCTAAATAAAAGGGAGCTCCAGTGTGAGTCCAAAGAAAAAAAAAAGCATGTGCCGTGGTAAGATTGGATGGAATAGAAGAGAGGGAATGGAGAAGCATTCTTATCTCCAACGCGCTTATAAATGCCAATATGTTGGAGTGTGCATGGGTGACACTGTGTTTGTGTATGATTTCAAAGCTGGAAGAATGAGAGGGCTCCCCGGTGACACTGGACACCTCAGTCATTCATGTTTCATATTTGACATGATTACAAACACACACACACACACACACACACACACACACACACACACACACACACACACACACACACACACACACACGTTACAAAGATCCAGGCTACTGCTTTGTCTGCATGTCAGTGGCTTGATTCTCCCAGAAGCCTGCATGGGTTGCGTGACACCGTCACAGTATCCCCGGATCCCCGCAGGCGGCCTTGGGACAAGGAGCTCATCATCACTCCTTGCAATCCCAGGTGAATGACAGGGGGCCATGCAGTGATGGGGAGGAAGGGATGGAGGAGAGGCAATAGACCTGAGGCCGATTGTGGAGATGGAGAAAACATCCACATCTGCCACAGTGGCCACTCAGACAGGCTGCGCACAACACGCCCAAAAATGCATACAAACGCACAGGGCCGAGAAGGCTACTCAGACGGACAGTTCTGTCACCAGTGATTACCCTCCCGCCACTCTGACACGGAGAGATTGGGGCCATATGAACGGCTCTGTAGCCCTAAGCGATGTTTAGGGCCAGGAGTTAGAGAGATGCGCCAGTTGCTGCTTATAAGTGGTCATAATCAGATGTGAAAGCTGTCTTGTACGCTTACAGGCAGCATTGTGGCGAAAAGCGCTGCTCGCTGTAATATTGATGCCGTTTTTCAGCAGGTTACATTAAGAGGATAGAGGGGGGGAAATTGGAAACACATTAGCAACACCTGATAGCTTTGAATTTCAGGTTCAAGGATTCTGAACTCGTCCCACTCATACAGAGGGGCTCTGAATGTTAATCATTCAACAGGATTATCATCCCAGTGGGTGAGTGATGGAAGAAGGAGGGGAAGAAATAAAATCGTAACAGTGGTTACTGCATAAAGAGATAGAGGCTGTCCTTTGCTATTGAACTGATTATTATAAGGAAATAATAGCCTTAGGAGACTCCATCACAACAACAACAAAAAAAACGAAAAAAACAACAACCAAAAATCACGTTTTCCTCATCAGCTATGCAACAAACAGCATATTCCTTTTCCTATGGTTTTCGACATAAAAATCTACATGCAGACTGTGAAACAATCCGAGATATTTAGCTTTTCTTGCCTCTTCCCCAGGAGTCATCACACTGGGAACTATTTATTAACTAGATGCTGTGTTGGCTGGTCAGTTGGAGCTCTGTAATAGGTGGGGGGAAATGCTTGTGGAACCTTAGATTTATTTGATGCCACTCTCAGGTTTTCCAATCTAGTGCTTCTTGATAGTTCCAGTGCTCACATATAGAGGGGCTGAAAATAGCAGAGAGCACATCTCTGGATGAAAGGTGCCTCAAGGGTGGCTATCAGGACCGACGAACACAAAGTAAGCCCCTCACTCACATGCACACTCCAACCCTCAGGGTCTTTGGGAGTGATGAGAACTGACAGTGGTTTGTGTGCAATGACTACTTCTGTGTTTGTGATCCACAGCTACTGGGCAAACTTCCTCACAAACCTCCAGCATCCACCACTGACAACTTGAACCAAAAGATCTTCCTCAGAGCGAGTACTTTCTTCGTCTAAATCAAGACACAGGGGACATTGTGCTGTAGAGAAACAATCATGCGAGCTTCCAAAATGTTGCATCTGCAAATTGTCAGTGGTGGATGCAGTGGAAAAGCTGTGAGCTATCAATGATGAGCAGCTAAAAATATGCTCTAGGAGATTTAAAGGGCTTTATCAAGGTTTGTGCATCTTAACTAGCATACATAATTAATACATGCGTTAGAAACAAAACAATAGTTAATGAATCCAAAGTGCTGACCAGTAAAATTGCATGCATTTAAGGATGCCAGATGAAGGACTGGGCACTGTAATTTTGAATAGTTACACTCATGCACCACTGATGCCTCTCCACCCATGAGCGTGTGAGATGCGTTCATGTCAGAGTAATGGGTCACCATATACATAACTTATGAGATGGCTCTCCCTTTTACATTACATGCAAATCACTGAAAGTACAGAATATTGGGATGTTTTTAAACGGAAAATATTCGATACCAAACTAACGTAAATGTTATGAAAACTTGCACGCATATATTAGTTTAGCACTTTTCTACTGTTGAATTTGTCACCTCAACTCTTCAGATCTCATTAAGGCACCAATGAGTTTGTGGTTTACACTGTAATGACTATGAAAAATCATATCAATTAATGACACATCACTGTATTTAATTCATATATGCAAAGGCCACGTACAATACCCATCATTTTAAATAGCTTGAAATGATAAATTCGTCCCTATAATTATGGTGATGATTCAAGTCAATGAGCAAACAAATTTCATTAATGGATTAAAAGCTAAAAAATGGCCTGTTATCCAGCACTTAGAGGGAGGGGATTAGCCAGCAACCATATTAGACTTATCTTCATATGCAAATGAAAATGATTAGCAATCACCGGTTCCCCTGAAAGCAACAGCGGCAAATAAAAAAGTTACTGGGGTCGAAACAATAATGTTAACTACTGGAGAGAAATTAGTGATGTTTTTTTTTTTAATTGAGGTACAGTCAATCAAATACTAATGTTAGTAGTCCTGCTACTTGTTAGGTGGATCGGAAAACAAAAAGTCAGAAAACGTAGGAAAAATTCACTTACTGTGAATCCAGCAGAAATAACTGCACAGTGATAAACTATCTCTACAACAGGGACTGAGACAATGGGTATTTTTTGGCACAGATGACTGCATCAGTGCCATGCATCTTTGGACCATTTTCTATTGGCATTCCACTTATGCTGGCTCCAGAATGGCCTTTGATGCCTGCCTGAGCTCATATTTAGGTCTCTGTGCCTGCCGGGGCTGCTGCTGCTCTTAGCATCAAAATTCAGCACTTCCTCTCAGTGGAACCAGGCAGCTGATAGCCCTTATCTCATCTCCAGCAGCATGAGCTGCTGGACTGGGGGCACACTGTACCTTCCTAGTCCCTCTAGCTCTCTAACAACGCTTTCTCTCTGGGTGAATGGTCTCTGAGGGCTCAATTTAGGCTGTGGATGGTCACCCCTGCCTCAGATTAATGTTGGCGTGTTGGGCCAATTCACAGGGATTTGCTCTGGTATTTTCAGCAGGCTGTGTTAAAGGTCTTGGAGAAACAAACTCTGACACGCATGTAATGGTTAT
>NW_027185318.1:5393758-5483758 GCF_022577435.1 Embiotoca jacksoni
GGCAAGGCCATAGACTGTATATTACAAATTGAAGTAGCTTCTGAGTCTGAAAAGTGAAGGCTATACAGAAGAGCCATAAAGTGCAACACCACAGTCATTATGTTGTCATTTGCTAAATTCCACCTTTTGATTAGTTATCCAGCAGCCCATCTGAACATGATCCCATGATTAATTAGATATTAGGCCTCAAAAAGTGGTATATTTGGGGGTGTGTATGATTTGATTGACATTCTCAGTCAGATGCACCACTCCCTCCTCCCCAGTTTGTCCAAATATGGTCACTTCTGGCTTTGCAAGATGGCAAAAGGCACACTTAGGCTTCATAATGGCTGTTTACAAACCAATTGGTGACATCACAGGAGGTTGCTTGGTTGGTGTCTTTGCAGGTCAGCACTGTCACGTATGTGAGCATGCCTGGACCCAGCTTTCCGAACCACTTGCATTGCAATTGAACTATATCTTTGTGAGCGAATATTTACAGGGTCATGCAGGACTAGTTAGATGTTGAAATGGTTTTATAATTATTTTTTTCACACTTCTGACATGTGAATACAGTTTAAGTATTTGGACAAAATACAACTAAAATAACATTTTCTGTTTTTCCTAGATTACCTCAGTGTAGATGTCTCCTGTGCAGGCTGTTAGCCAGATGATTAGCAGAGAAAACACAGTTCTCCCATCCAACCATCTCTTAAATATAACAAGGTGAAATTGCCAGAGTATCTTGTGTCAGAGGAGATAATTAAAAACACCAGTGGTGGAAGGAGGAGTGGGATGGTCTATGGAAAGAAGAGACAGCAGCCACAGGTATGGCACACAACATCCGCAGTATTCTTTTCTTATTAAAATTTCTAATCACGCAAATATAAACAATTAGCAAATGTTTAATAAGTAAAGCTGAAATCATGTTCTTGGTGTACACTTCATTACTGTGACCTTCTCCAAAGACATCCATAGCTCACAAATTAGCTTCATGCTGTTAAGGACGTTAATATGGTAATCAAATGCAGAAGGTTATATAAGCAGTGAAGGTTATTCCGTTTCATGTGGGAGAATGTGGAAAAGGAAATTGAAAACAGAGCAAAGGACCTCGAGATCACATAGTGTATTTATCAACCTTTACATGTCTCCTTGGTTACTCTTTCACATTCCCTCGCACAGCGTTTAACCAAAGCTAATTGTAACATTATGCAAACAGTGCAATGCTGACAAGCTTAAAAAGTTAGAAACAAGGAAGTCTACCAAGCTGCATAAATCATGTGATAAACAGTGAGTGCTTAAGAACTCCGCACTCCAAACATTTCTGAAACCAAATTGTATTGGGTTGGGAGTCTGTGCAGTATTACCTCTGAAACCACAATTGCAGCTTTTAGACTGAGTTTGCCTCCCTGTCTGAAGAAAATCTCCTCACACAGAAACAGCTGTGGATCCACAGTATCTGCAGATTTCACTGTAACAATAGTTTGATTTTTAATTGAAGAGAATATATAGAAAGTAAATAAACACGCAACTTTGTGTTACAGGCCTGTTTTTCCACAAGCACGCACTGAGGTTCCAGACGCTGGGTGTTCGCTGTTGTTTTACAAATGTTGCTATTGATTTTAAGGTTCCAGTGACCACTGGGATAAGGTAGCTAATTATGTTCGGCAATGTTTTACTTGATGTATGCATGTTTTCCCTCTTAGCCTCAAGGACTCTGTGGTGAGAGATGACTTGTTACGCGCATTCTTTGATAATCTTTTCACGGTGGGAGGTTTGGTGATTATGGAGATCTCAAAGCTGAAGCTGTGGGAGATAAGCTCCAAATGAGCATTATTCTGCTATTGCAGAACTGGCTTGAAGACAATGCCCAAGTGGCTCGTGAAAAAAGAAAAAAAAAAAAAGTTCAGAATTTAAGTTCTATAATTATGTAAAGTACTTGATTTTATATTTTGGTTTGAAGTTTGCAAAGTTTAAGTATTCTCAAAAGTTGACGGGCGGATGATGAACAAACATGAAAATTGTTGAACAAGAAAGAAAGAAATCTGCGTGAGACATTCGAATATCAAAACAAAATATCCAATATGCATGCTTTATTGTCTGAGCCAAATTTATTTTACCAGAAGTATTGTTGAGTCAACAGACAGCTACAGAAAATCTGCAAATCACTGAACCAACAACCAGCAAATCAGTCAATATTGTCTTTCCTGTGCTCTCAATGTTAATGTAAAACAGCTCCAGGATGGCAGCCCGCAGCTCCATCCTGGCCTCCACAAACACTTCTGGAGGGGCACCTGGCGTTGCTGGCACACTGGACCTCACCATAGGGAAGGAGGGCGAGGTTTTGGCTCAGACTCTGAGCTTCTGTTTGCAAGGTCACAGCTGCCTCATTGGTGGCTCCCACTGCCTCGTCTGGCACCGGTGCAGAGTGTGTCCTCCGCCGCTATTCTGCAGGAGGCCAAGCATCCCAACTTCCTTGTGATGGCAGTTTCAGACAGCGTGTTAGCACATGTCATCAACCCAGCACACAGTCGTACCACTGAGGGGGCTCTTGTGTGCCAGTAGGGGGAAAGGATTACAAGCAAAGGTGAAGAACTGGACTTCAGGCATAAAGACGTTTCCTCAGCCAGACAGACGACTTTAAAGGCTGGATCTGTTTATTCAGTCGCACTGTTTGTCAGCTAATAGATTCTGGGACAAATATGCCACCTTTAAATCTTTCATACATCCACGGAGAAGAGACGCAGGCATCCACAAACACAGATGCAACAGCTGCTGATAATAAGGTGTGTCATCCCGCTTTGCCCAGAATAAGACGAATGACTGTTATGTGAGCGGAGTATAAATGAAGTTCCCAATACTTTTCCCCTTTTTAATATCGCTGCTATCTTTGGGCTTGGTTCGGCACCTGCTGTGGGCAGATATCGACTGGAGGAAAAGGAAAAAGGGGTGGATGTAGGGGGGCTGGGGTGGATGTGTGTGAGGAGGGGGGGAAGCTCGGTGCTGGAGGACTGTGGCAACCGTCCACAGAGCACTTCCCCATTCCTTTGACTGGATGTTGGAAGACGTGGTTCCAGCCAGGAGGGGATGTGTGCAGGGAGGGGTATGTGGGGAGTGTGTTGGGAGGTTGTTTGAAGACTTAGGAAGAAAAGCTTTGCGAAAATAAATCAAGACTGTTTCATGTAAGATATGAGATTCGCATTGAGCCTTTTCAAATGAGCCCCTTTATGTCTAAAAATGACTGACAGTCATAATAGCCGGCCGTCTCAGAGAAAGAGGAGAATGGAAACGGGCACGGTGCCAGGTCTAGTTTCCTCACAAAAACACAGCCGTCAAAATAAAGAGCGCAGGACCAGCTGATTTTAGTTTAGTACAGCTCATAATATGGAACGACTGGGAGCTCTTCCTGTCCATAATTGCTACTTATCCAGAGTTAAAGAAAAAGAAAGAAATGTTTTGGTTGCCCTAAGTGAAATAGTTTAAAGTGCAGGAGTCTCCCCACTAACAAGCCCATAAATTAGTCAGAAGGACAAGGAGATCGAGAGCGAGAGGGAGAGGCAGAGAGGGTAAATGCTGCCCGTTGAGGGAAAGAAAAATACTACCGAACCATACAGATGGTACACGAGTAATCTGCTACTGAAAAGACAAATATACATTCTTGACATACTATACAACTGTAAAATGTGATGGTTCAGACATTCAGACACAGACTTCCAAATAGACATCTGCTCTATTGTTGTATAAGTAGCTACAAACTCCAGCCATATTCTTTCTTATGGTCTTAAATTTGACTGCTAATTAATCATTTTACAGAAAAGCCAAAGCGTGTCTGTGTGCATGGTTGTGTGTTCACGTAAACACATATTGCAAACAATCACAGACAGCTGAAACTTTAAAGCACCATAGGCTACTGTATAAAGAATCACCAGACTGTGACCACTTTCACTGAGGCAGTGCCCCGTGGATACACTGCGTCATTCACACGGTGTTGATTCCAATTACAGCACCAACATGTTTGAGATACATAGAAGAACCCTGCATTTGCAAACAGCCTGTGTTATAATTTGATGCCTCTGGAGTGGATGCATTGTTGGTAACATCATCCCATTGTACTGTCAGATCAGTTTGAGGCAAAAAAAAAAAAAAAAAAAAAAGGAACATTCAATTTCCAGCTGCAGAAGGGCCAACGCATATTCACCACAATACGCTAGGTTTCATCACCAAACTCTGTGAGGTGTTGCAGGAAAAATAAAACAGGAACAGGCCTGCTAATTGAAGTGGTCATGCTTTCTGGTTTCCATTGGGGTAATTGGCATATCTATTTAGGACATAGATATTTTGTGGAAACACGTGCAACTGAGCCGTAAATGACGTATGAAAGCAATATAATGTGCCGTAACCAATAGTTACGAATCAGTTAAGTGGACCTTAGCTACTATTCAGATGTCCTTGGTAATTTTTCTGTGACTTTCAGGACTTAAATAAACTGAACCACAGTTTAAATGTACAGTAGAAAGACATGGGAGGTTACCAGCGCGTTCAGACTTAGCAGTGTTTAAATGGAGTAATCTCAAGGTGCTACAAGGTGCAGGTCATGCAAAAAGGACAATTATGAAAAAACATGGTGAAAAAAATGTAATATTAATGTAATGGGACAGAAGAAAAAAAAATAATATTGATGGAGTTTACCTGCATACAAGAGTGAAATTATGCAAGGCTCTTTTTGCTCAGTAATTGGATAACCAGGCTCAATGCTATGCAATTCCAGTATCATTATCAGAATTATGCAGCTCTTGGAGTTGTCGAATGTGTTACTTTTCTTTCTGAAATATCTTATTTCTCAAATTAATTTTGAAACAGATTTTCTTTCCAGTGCCAGTGAACTGGCACACACTGCAGTGCCTTGGCTCATTCCTGCATTCCTTGAACACTTGGTGGAGAGTTCCCATCAGCAGTCACCTGATGCTGGTGGTCTAATGGTCGGGATGACCCTGTGGAAACGGGCTTGGTGCCACCCTGGATCTTTCCCATCTGCTGCGTACTGGGTGTAGAGCATTATCTAGTGATGTCCTTGAACAGGAATGGCATCAAAACTAACTCTGCGATGGATAATCAGAGATTAAAAAATGTGAGCCAAGAAGATTTTTAAATGTGCAATGTTTTGAATGAATGTTGCTCATTAAAGGTACAATAATATTTTTTTTAATTTTTTTTTTAATTTTTTTTTACCACTGATAGTGCCATGGAGAATGTTTAAAAAAAAAATTGTGAATCACTTTTTGTCTTTTTGTGTATATAGTGTCAGCACATGTATTAGCATGAGAACACAAGAAATACATTCCTTCCCTGGTTTCACTATATTTGCTTATCAACAGTTGGGGTGCATAATGCACGAACAAATGCAGCAGTGGTAGAGAAGAAGACTGCTGGCAAGTAATTTACATTCTATAGTACATAATTATATTAAAAATGTTTTGGAAGTTCATAAGGTAGGAAAACTATTCAGCTTGGTTTAGTCAAGGATACTCCAGCCTGTTGTCATTCCCAGGGCATCAAATACTGCAGCTTGTCAAAGTTCACTGACCTCTCAGAGATACATAAAAGGTGCCCTGTGGTGTCAGTGACCACCTGATTCAAAGACAGAAGTCAGGTGACGCACTATAAAGAGTATGAAAGTCTGTAGGTCATAAGTGGGTAGTATGTTGGATAGAACCATCTCTAACTGTTGTTCCAACCATTATTTTTCCATGATACGTCGCTGTGGTAGGATAACAGCGCACTGCGCCAGCAGACCTGGGATCAGCAGAACAGCCCCTTAACAGAATGCAATAAGGCAATAAAAGACGCATCTTTGTCAAGTTATTTACCCAAGTACGAAAAAAAAAAAAAAAAAAAAGTATGCTGCATTACACCTGTTCCAACAGGTGCAATTTATTTTAAAAACGTATATTGTCGATGTAACACAACTGCACACCTCCGGTTTTCAAATTTTGACTCAAACAACTATCAGCAGCTAAAGCAACATTGAACGGTTGTTTTCTAAAGATTCCCTTTATTTATTGCACATTACCAGAGTCCTGTCATTTGATATTGATTGAAAACATTACCTATCTGAGCTTTAAAAGCAGCCTTTTGATAATAATGTTCACAAGCTGTGTAAGTGCAAATACTAAAAAAAAAAAAGGCTCTTGGTTTTAACAGCATTGTAGATAATCCAAAGTCTCTACTCACATACTAACTGAAGCACTGTCAACTTGTATTCATTACTTTTCTAGCTGTTTTTTTTTATTTTTTTTTTTAAACTAAGCAGTTAAAAAAGGATTCCTCATGGTGTGTGACCAACAAAAAAAATATAAAGGTCTTTGTGCTATGCTGCAATCCATTTAAATAAAATGTCGGCAAGAGGTGATCTGCGTGAACCGACAGCTCGGGAGACCACATGAACCGTGCCGTCAATCAAAAATAACATCACCCACACATGGGAACATTCAAAACCGAGCCTTGTGCTTTAATTGTTTACATAATTTGGCAGAGTCTAGTCATTTCTTATGGGAAGTGTACCATCACTGCCTAAGACTCTCATTGTGCTGGTCGGGTGTACTGTTCTTTTCTCTTCCTTTCTCACATGTGGAGGCAGCTATCTGAGGCGTCCACGCCGGTGGATTATCCCACTAACCACCAATCCTTTTGCAACAGTTGAGAGGATGAGAGCGCCTGTTGGATCACCTCCAGGGCCTGCTGGTGCCTCGTCTTCTACTCCCCTTCCAAAGCAGCTCCAGGCTGGGGCCCGAATCCCCCATCTCATCATCCACTCTGTGCCATCTCTCGGTCCAGGCCACACCCCAGCAGGGATTGGCACATGCGGAGTTCTGAGGCCTTCTGAAGACGGAAAGGGAGCGACTGTAGGCTCCGAATGTTTTCTTTTATATTTGTTTTCCTTTCTGTCGGGCATTGACCAAATCTATCCTGCTTGTCCCTGTTTTCTGTTCTAACAGGAGCTCAGATGTGTCGGGGCAGTCCAGGTGTGAGTAAACCAGGTTTAACGTACCAGGAGAAGGAGGACAAGCATGCACGCCACACAGTTATGTTAAGACACAAATATATATATATGTAAATACAAACATGTATGCATATTGAACCATAAAAAAAACCCTGCTGTGAAGATATAGCGAAACACTCCCACACGCATTCTGCAGACACTCTAAACACTTACTGTATCTGGTCCCTCACACAGTCCCACCCACGCATACACAAAGCTATCCTTAATGCTCACATCTGATCTGTGTGGGGCCCGTCTCCAGTCACTCGATCAGAAGTGGGGCCCCAGAACGTTTCCACACACATGCAAATGCCTAAAGACAACAAAGCCAGAGATGACGATATGGCTCTCGCTTGAAGCATGTGCAATCAGCCTGCGGGGCTTTAGCCTAAACAATTGCTAATCAGACAAAATAACTGAGAAGGACACGGTAAGGGAGAGAAATGGATGGGTTGGTAGATGGAGAGTGAATGATTGCGTGCAAACCGAATGCAGAATTCACACTCACTAACGTCCGGGCTTAGGTACCCGTGAAGCACACTTTCCACTGCAACGCAATGAGGTTAATAAGTAGACCTCGGAGACATTTCTAAAAACAGCTCTGCAGATAAACTGTGTCGATGTCTCTTTAAGTACGATCACACTTTTATAAACTCAGTTAAAGAATAAGAAAGATATGCATTGTTAAATAAACTATGATTTTCAGGAAATTTTCAAGATAATGCAGCTGAAGGTTTTACAAAACAAACTCATTTAAAACTGATTTATATGCAGTTTTTTACTCGAGACCTTAATGCCTCCACCAGTCACAGAGGGAATGGACAGATTGGCTTCTAATGGCTATCCGATACTATGCAGCAGTATACCTATGTGTTGTTTAATAAGGTGAACTGACCTTTCATCATGGTTATAAATCAATGACATTCTCCCACATTGAAGCACTGCATGCAAATGCATAATATTATCTTCTTATTTGCACATGCACACAAACACACACACGCTGCTGCTGCTACTAACACACACACACACACACACACACACACACACACACACACACACACACCAAAGGCAACCTATTCACAGGAAGTCAAACTTAAAGATTAATATACATGTTTCATGGCTCCATATTTGCACTCTGCTTTTTCATAGGTACAGTCTCTCAAGCAAAGTGCCTTCAACCCGACTGTTCAGTGATGAAATAAAATAATTCATTTCCTGTCGCCACTGTACAGTTCTGGATAAAAAAATAAAATAAAAAAAAAAGCCCTCTGCAATTACCCTGGTAAGTGGGAAGAGGTGAGGCAGAAATAAATGAAGTAAGATTGTGTTTGATTGCAGGTAAATGGGAGATGTTTGTGTTCAGGGCCTTTGATGTTGTTTTTAAAAGGACCTGCTGGCCTTTCATTCTGTGATTACAATCCTTCTGCCAAAGCATAATGGCTGAGGTGCAGCTCTGTAATGAAGGCATTACCAACAGCAGGATAGAGCAACAACTGTAATGTCCAGATTCCACTCATTTACCTTCCAAATAATACTTCACCTCACCCCACAGCAGTGGCAATAACAGCAAAATCACAGCTAATGCCATCTTGCCTGTCACAGGAAACAATATAAAAACAATGTATGTCTTATTACTCTGCCTCGCTTGCTACCACTGTCTTTCTCCATCCTTGATCACCAGAGGTACAACCCTAAAGCACAACACATTCTCCAAATTGCAATTTATTTTTGCATCATCAACACAAAAGAAAAAACGATAAACACTCACTGTGTGCCTAAACATACTTTCTCCTCATGGGCCCAGCCACAGGCCCAGATGGAAGCATAGGTCCACACACCGCTGTGTGTCACTTTGTGAGTGTGTGGATGGGGTGTGTGTGTGTGTGTGTGTGTGGTGGGGGTGAATGGGGGGAGGGGGGGTATTTGGAATACGTTCCCTGCTTCTCTAATAAGCCACCGGCTTGATGCCACTGCTCTCCTGCATGGGGGGAGATAAGAACTGGCAGAGCAGTGGTGTGGGCTCCCATTGAAACCCAGTGTGCTGCTAAGCCCCCACACAGCCCCCAGCAGAACCTCAAAATATACACACACACACACACACACACATGCACACATGTGCACACACACACATGTGCACACACACACACACACACACACACACACACACACACACACACACACACACACACACGCACGCACGCACCACCACATACGTGCACCTACACACACAAGCTACAAAGGCAGCCCCCAATGAGGTAACGTTATGATTACAGATGCAAGAGCAGAGACAGCGCGCTGGGAATATGAGGTGGAAGGAGCGAGCGGGAGAGAAAGGAGAGGGAGAAAATAACAAGTATTAAGTCCACTGAGACGGCATTAAAAAAAGCACAATGCTCCGCTTGTTGTTCAAAAAGAGTGAGACTACTGAACTGAGGAATCTCGACTTCTTTTTTTCCTCATTCAGCCTTTAAAAAATTACCGCACCAGCAAGACTCATCCCACCCTCATTTACTATCTTTCCTTTTTTATATAAAAAAATATTTTTTACATGCTTCAGCAACAGTAACAATTACCTTGTTGAAGAGGAGAAACGTTTTGAATTTGTGAGGGCTAAGGGGATGTCATTTGCATATCAAACCTTGTTTTTCAGGCCACATGGGAGTTGAGTTCTCTTCTTTAACCAGTTGAGATTAACCCCATGCAAATGGAGCAGATGCCAAACTCCAATAAATCAGCACTTAAGAGGGCCTACATCTGTGGAGGACATTGTTTTGAAGGCCAATCCGCACCTTCCCCATCCAGTTGTCAGTAATTGCGAAACTGTTGCTTATCCATCTGTGGAGTGTTTTGTAAAGGAAAAGAGAGGCGTCAGCTATTGTATTGGAAGAGCATTGAAGTGCTATTTTGCTTTTGTAGAAAATCCTATCACCTCATTAACACATTTTCCAGTGAGTGACCATTAGCTGTCAGCCATACAAATCAGCTGCTCTGGGGCTCCACTATCATTCTGTGTCCTTTCTCTCAGCATCTGTATTCATTTCTTAGGTAGTACACTTACGATCAAGCTTTTTACATAGCTCAGAGTGGTCTGTACAGTTGGTGTTGTGAAAAGTCCAAATGAGCTCCTCGAGTGCAGATTTTAATTTCCACTCTGTTTATACCAGACGGAACAAAAGAAAAAAGCTCTGAAACAAGTTCAGTATTTGCCGAATTCTCCTACAATTCCCAGAACTGCCTTTTTTTGCAAATGTGTTTTCAGAATGATAGTAAAATAATATACAAATTAAGTTTTAGGTAGGGTGACATAGGTGAGATGTGACGCAGGAGACGCTGATGAAAAATATGAGTTATGACTGTGGCAGCATGGATTTAATTAATTAGGATAAATCTTCAATTGTTTCAGAATTTGCCATACTTACATACGTATTTTCACTCTTCCTTTTTAATCGAACAGCACATTAGTTTCATCGTTTTGATGGTAAAGAAATTAGCACAGAGAGGAAATGCATAGTTGTTGCTTTGCCTTCACTTGTTCTGGTAACATTGGACCCGATCTGTGCTGGTACAGTCATACAATATCATACCAAGCAGCCTTGCGTGATTCCAAAGGGGCAACCTGAAGAAATGAGTTCACCACACACCACTTATTGATACTTTGGCTTTTTTTGTTTAATTTAATACTGAGTTAATAACTTCAGAGCATTGAATTTGTATTTAGCGAGTCTATGATGAAATATACTTTATGTTAAATTCAGCAAATATCTCCTCCCAGTCTGATTGCTGTCCGTTCTGTGTGTGCACTGAAAAAAAATTGTCCAGTGTTTGTACACTGCCCATGCTCCGCAAATGGGAAACAAACAAAGTGGCTCGGGCTCAACCACACAACACCATTCCAGCCAATCACCAACACGGGGCACTCATGCTCGTTTACGGGAAAGAGGACAGCGGGAGTGAGGGGTTGGTAAACCTGGCACATGCTAACCTGCTGACCTCCACGACATAACGGCACCATGAAGGAGGAGAGACGGCCGAGAAACAGTCAAAAGGGAGAAGGCGGGAAGAACAAAAACGGGAAAAGAAGTGATGTGATCAGTTAAGGGCGAGTAGCCGCATTAACATCGGTGACACTCTTCTGCTTGACAGGTGGGTAACATTCGATCATGCTCTGTGTATGTGATCTCAACGCGCCTACACAATGTGTGCCTGTAAACACAGCGGTGAGACACACAGTACCAGCAGGACCTCTTCTACCTCACAGTTACGTCCAATGAACATTTTTGTTTTAAGCGTGTGTGTCCATAAAAATTTGTCAAATATTCTTAATATTTATGTTCCACACTGTTTTTGTGTATGCTAAAAAATGCTGTATGCTGTGTTTAATGTGCTGAAATGTTGATCATTTGATTTTATATGATAATGTTTGTTAAACTACAGCTACCAGAAAGAGACATCAACTTCCACACTGTGCAAGGCTGAAACATCTGTTATCGTGTATTGATGCAGCTGGAAATGGCGGAGGTTCCCATTTGGGAAGGTCCCACTTCCAAATTGAGAGCGTTTACAAGCAGGCAACATGGCACCCCCAAGAAAATCTGCTCTATTACTGCTGTCAGAACACAGAAAAGTGACAAATAACCTCGACATCGTCGACACAATTGTGCACTACATTTCTACACATATTAATTTACTGCCATGTTTAGCATACAGTATATGGCAGGTAGCTAACTCGGTAGGCGAGGCTAACCAAGTTTGACTATCTCACTTTGGAGCAAGTACTTTTCTTTCTTTCTTCATTTTTTATTTTTTTTTCACTTGCCGAGTATCAGGCAAAGACATAAACGTCTGAGAGAGGAAGCCTAAAGAAGTAAAAATCCAGAAGTGCAGATATGTTTCAAACTGTACTTAAAGACCGTAGTCAGATCAACAGTAACATTGTTTAAACCAGTGTATTTACAATAAAATTATCAGACTGTGTAAGAGATGTTTGCCTGTATACCCTTCACTAGCCTCTATGGCAGTAGACAGTTTGTAAGGGCCATGCTGACAGTCTAAAGCAGGGAAAATCCCCTTCAGGAATTCCTCTAATACCAGAACCTCAGAGCCAACTGCAAGCGGGAGAGAGCAAAACTGAATGATTGTAAGGAGAGGAAAAACTGTGGGATTGAGGAAGAAAGAGAGGTGCCCAGAGGAAACCATACAGTGAAATGTATATGGATAGAAAGGACCGACAGAAATAAGAAAGATTTAGAGGATTTTGTTACTCAACTGAGCTGTCAACATTATCAGGCCTCAAAACCAACCTGACCATGAGTCTGAGGACAAAGCTGCCTGTCAGCAGGAGAATTAAGGGCTGAAAACAACATAAGGTTACACTGGTAGAAGCAAACTTGACTATCATTTCTTCAGATTGGGCTACATCTCTTGACCCATCCGACACACTGAGCTAAAACAGGAGAAAGTAAGTGGTGAAGCTGGAATGAAAAAGCATCACTGATCACAGGGTAAGGAAAAGGGGTGCTCAAATGTCAAAAAAGACGTTAATGATTCACGAATGTCATTGCATATTGTTTTTTAATTGAATGTCATTAAATCCGGAAGCCATGTCACAGAAAGTGAACATTATAGCACATGGGACCATCACTTTAAATCATATAAATTATGAAATGATTAAGCCTGTTTAAGTAGTAGTCTTACTCTTTAAAACTGCTTTCATAAGCACAGCTGCTATTCAGACTATACATTTTAATTACACTGAACATTAGCTGTACCCAGGGTCAGTACATACATTTGGAACATCCTGTGACAAGGTCAACATGTGATGTCTCAGTCTTATGACTCTGGATGGTTCCACTGCTATTAAATTGATTTGTGACACCAATTCACATTTGTGCTGTAAAGCAAAGAGACAATTTTGACTCACAATTTTTTTTTTTTTACTTTATAGCATATTTAAATCTTGCCAATCTGTTTTCTCTAAAATGCTGCGTCTGTCCTGTTTCTGTGCCCATGTTCGTCTGTGTTGCTGTGTTGGGGTGTGAGGATGAGTTCCCATTGCTGGTGCCCTCTCTGTAGTGTGTGGCAGAGCTCAGGCAAGCCAGCCTCAATCCTGGCATGGGGCACTGCCAGAGAGAATAGCAGGATTGAGCCAGCTCCCTCTGCAGCTGTCAGGCTGTCTGAAAAAGCGGACCCAGAGACCTTCATAGGGCTCCTGAAACACTTGTGGGCTGTATGACGGCACCCCCGCGGCCACTATTAGACGTACACAGAAAATACAGATGTGCTGTTATAAACGTACAAAGCACACCGACTCAAATTCGTGTGGGCAGATTTGTCCGCCCTGTAAAATACGCTTAAGGAAGTCTTATTATGTGCTTAAATACACCCAATCCTCCCATTCATCAAGTGTGCCCTTGTGCCTGCTGATAGCACCTATTCTTTCACTCCGTGCCATGCATGACAGAAACCTTTAAGGTTAATAAGCTTTACTTAAGTTTCTCTTCTGATATGTCTCCTGGAAACCCACTGAACATCATTTTCTGCAATTCCTTTGTTGGCTTCATAGTAAAAATCTCTTGTTCTTGCATGATCAGATATTTCATATTGACAAACAAATATAGAGTATATTGTATCATATGTTGTATGTTACCTGCATGTTGCTATTCATAAATAAATGGATGGAAATCTTTTCATAAATTCATTCAATTCTGCTTTCAGTGCCATTAAATAATCTCCCCAAACTTAACTACTTATAAAAGCATGTATTGAAAAAAAGAGTAATCCAATCCACATTTAGCACAGCATGCCATGTTGGACTCAGGATTCACTGTTTAAAAGTACAGTTAAATTGATGCAATAAAAGCAAAGATTTTGTCTTTATTACTTACGTTGTAACTTGGCTGCTTGGATCCATTGTGCTCGTAGCAGCGGATATTAGCCTCAAGCAGAGATAAGGAGCAGGCTATAGAGGTCTCCTGATGTCACTTCTGTCTGACTCCAATATTTTTATTAATTTTAAAATATTCAGACAGATTTTGTGCATTTCTCTTTACAGACACAAGCTTTATCCAACTTTTTTTATGCACACAGAAGAGCCCTTGAAGACCTGTGAAATGACTTTAACATTGGTAGAGTTCCCTTCTTTCAGATGGATCTAGAGTTCTGTTATAAGGGGTTATGGAATAGCTGAAGCAAGCATGAGCATAGACTCTAATCTATATACCATGTACAGGTTTATGGTAGATTTACATTGACAAATACATTTTAAAAATCATTAAAAAAAAAAGTTTCCACGCAAAATATGAATGAAACTGTCCCACGTGCCCCTCCCCCTCCAAGTTTCTTATTTAGCGTTTGTGATTTCATAGTACAGTGCATTTGGTAACATGACATACTGTGCTTCACTAAACTAAATGCTGTCAACTATTATCTGACATCCCTCATGTAGTATAAAAAATAACGTCCATGAACAAATTCCTCACTGTAAACAAGCCTACAAAAACAAAGAGTTCACTAACTTTAAATCACCAAGTCCCTCTTTATGCTTGTTTGTGATGACATAACTTCTTTCCCTCTGAGAAGCCAGTATGTAAAGGTGGAAGTTGTTGACTCATCATTCTTGGCGAGACAAAAAGCAGGAGGCTGATCAAGGGGCAGGCGGCTCATAGACACCTCGGGGCCCCCATCTTGTGTCGGGGGACCTGTCACTTTGCCAGCTATTTCCTGCTGCAGTGTACACACACACACACACACACACACACACACACTTTCCCCAACTCCCGTCACCCCCCTCAATCCTCCCTGCATCCCTCCTTCATGGGGCCCCTTGGCCGTCATGCATATCAATGCTTTATGAGCGATGGAGGGGAGGGAACGAGGGATTGGGAGGAGAGGTATAGAGGCAGAGACAGCACAGAAGGAGGATTGGGCAGCGCAGTGAGGCCTAGGCAACAGTCGGAATCAATCAAGTCTGTAGGATTACTGCTCCACTGAGTTGTGATCAATAGATCCTGAACACTATACCCTGCTAGTAGGGCTGACAGGGTAAATGAGGGTCCAAAATCTGTGCCCCACCCACCACCCTCATCTCATCCCAATTCTCTCTCTCCATTGCTCCCTCCCGCCCCTCTGTCACCGCCCTTCCTTTGGTTTGTCTGGAATAGGGAAGAGCAAAGAGGCAAAGATGCAGTTTTTGCTGGTAGTTAAGAGGGCAAAGACTTGTTCTTGGTCCGGTGGTTTTTAACAATGCCAAGGAGTGTTGCATATTCAGCTAAGAGGAACATGTTGCCTCAGCCCCGGGGCTTTTGTACCTCTGGCTGCACTAGTTTCTTGTTGTAGAAATGGTGGAGAAACTTTTTTTTTATTTTCGGGTAATGATGAGTCAAATGACTGACGTGCGTGGTCTTCCAGACCGAATCCTTATTGCACACCCAAGATGTACTCACAATCCTGAACGTATCACCATTTGAAATCAGTAAAAATGTGGAAAAATGACTGAAAACATAAAAAAAAAAAAAAAAAAAATACGAAAAATAAATAAAAAAGGCGTTTTTATGAGTGAATTCTGGGGGAAGAAAAACTCGGTTCTTTAAGATTCTGAGGATTTTTGAAGAGCCTTGTGATATTCAAATGATACTGCCATATGATCTGATGAACAAAGTGTGGGGCTGATTGACAGAAAGGTTTCAGGCCCTGACACCAATCTCGTCAAATGTCAGCAATGATGACTTTAAATTTTGTGAAACAAGATCGTCCCTCCTCCCTCCTCTCTTCCTTTGCTTGTGCAACAACACGTATTCCCCTGCATGACCAGCAGATGGCAGTCCTGTTATCCTAAACTGATGTTGTGGGCCTGCGTGCCTGCAGGCCGAGTTTTGGACTGTTCAGGGTTTAACTATGTGTAAAAGTACCCCAGTTCTCAAATGCCTGGCGGCTGAGGGAGAGAGAGCGGGAGAGAGAGGGAGAAAAAGAGAGGCAGCCCAAATAACAGGTTCCCTGGCCGAGAGCCAACAAACTCACAAATGCTCACACATGCTGCAACATAACAATAAAGCACACCATTCTTCTGTTAATAGGCAATCTGTGTTGTCATGAACATTTAGTCTAATAACTGTTACTGCTGTGTAAATGATGTCATAGGCCTGTCATTGTCTGTAAATTATGTTGCTGTCTTTGACGAGCCTTGCTGTCAATGATCCACCTTTTTACAATGTGTCCATGTCATCTGCCTTCCACGGTCATAAAGTGTAATACTGTGCTGTGCTCAAAGGGAGGAGAGGCATCTATTTTATATTTCACATCATATCTAAATAATTAAGACAATTATTTCATTGTTTTTAAGATCATCTTTTTCTCAAACAGGGGAGAAAAGGGAAAAATGTGCATGACAAACTATATTACGATGACTTGAATCATGTATCCCAGCGAAAGCTTGTATGCTAAAAGCCATTAGGAGCAGAGACATTTCACAGAACTACATAGCAGCACACTGACCCACCTCCAGATGAGCTGAATATGAGCTATGAGAGGAAAAAAAAAAAAAAGGAAAGCATAATTTCATTACTGTAGTAATGAGTGGAGAGAAGGACTTGTGTGGAGGCAGTGACCCTGGCAGCATAGCTTACCTGCAGACTTGTAGCAGTAATACCTCCGGTCAGGTAATTAGTTATCCATTAATACACATAGATGATCTGATCTTCCCAATTAGGAGACGGCGGCGCGATGACTCGCAGGGAGTCAACTGACAATTTTATACCACTAATGCCTGATGCACACATAGAGGACTTTCACATCTTTACTGATTTTAAAAATGTGTGGGCACCACAGGCATAATGACCGATTTAACAGATTTTTTTTTATAATTTAATCGTAAGATGACACACCAGACGATTCAGTCCGGTGAATCGTTTTTCTTTGAGTTGTGACTTCATGAAATTGAGATCTCACAAAAACTTGCGTGATCAACATCACAGCAGAACGGTTGTTCGCACTACGTTTTGCACCAAAAAAAAAAACAAAAACAGAAGAAAAAAAAACAAACTTAAACTTGAAGACAGACTCTGCATGGCTTATACCTTTTTCAGTGCAAGATGAAGATAAGTTGGAAGTAACGTTTTTTTCGTAAATCTTAAACGGAGCTCGTGCAAGCTTCCGCTACAAGCCAGCGTTGTTATTTGTACACATGTGGAGGGGAGACTAAAACCTGTGATCATTTTTAGACATTCTCTGACCTTCTACTGCCGTGGAGATGACGTTCCATATTAATATTACTCTTCTCTGGGCTCGGACAAAGGTTGATCCCCGTCAGACATGTATCATATTTACGTTTTGAAATTGGGAAGACTCTGATCCGGTCGATAACAGGCAGGTATTGCCTGTTAAGTCTTCGCACAACGGGATCATTTGGGCAGATAATCGGCCTTGAATGTGGAACGGCCCCGCAACTGACAGGAGGGGCTAATCAAACCCCGAATCAGCTAAATCATCCTCTCGTGTGCCGCCAGCTTAATTAAACCAACTGAGTCAAGCTGATATCAACATATACTCAAACATCCTAGTTCAGGTTCAGTTGACTATTCTAGATTTTAATTGAGTTGTACAGACATATTGCACGATGTTCCGGTGGTGAAGTGACATGGTCCAAAAATTGAAATGAAGAAACGCAAACGGGAAGCGAGACAAACAACACTTAATCATCGAAACTTCAACCTTACAGCATTTTTCAGTCGTCCATCTCTTGACTGCATGTCAGGACGGATACTTTACCTCCCTATTTCAATCAATCCACCTGGCTACACAGGTCATATAATGGCCCGTGATTTACTCGCACAGTGCGCTCATAAATGTGACCTGACGCACGTTATTTTCTGTTTTATGCGCACAACTACAGTGGTTGTGTATTTGGTCGTGCTTTGCCCGATTCCAAACCAAGGGTTACCTACAACTCAATTCTGTCCCTGAGTGCCTACTGCTGCTCATGCTATGGCTTATGTGGAGTCAAACCAAACGATCTTTTCTAAAAAAAAAAATGCTCCTCTGTGGAAAGAAAATACCCTGCCAATGACAGTGCACCTCACAGGTCAGCAGTGGAGTGTGAAAATGATCACACATTTCTCCCAGGTGTGAGCCATGCAGCACCGAGCAGGAGCACACCTGATCGGACAATGGGAATCAACAAAAAAAAAACTATCGCACTCAATTGAAAATGAGATTTCTTTTTTCTTTTTTTTATACAAGCCTCCTTTGTTTTTCCACAGGTGTTGTCTTAACCCTCGTCCCCTATGCCCACAACACATTTCACACAATCAGCAGTTTCATACAGTGTAGGTGTAGTGGAGATAGTATATGGAGATTTTCATCATTTGTGTTCGAGAAATGTGGGCTTAAAGAGTTGGTAAATATGATTCAAGTTTATGTTCACGATGCTTTAGGAAACAATGAGCACAAAGAGCATAATGGTGATGCTTTACATGGCAATTTTAAGTGTGTTTTGTGTGTTTAGTGTATGCATCTGAAGGGTGTGTGGCTCTGTCAGCAGTAGACTGGAGGCTGGCTTTGTCTCATCAATGCCACGTACACTTAAGGGCTTATGGGGCAAAGCCTGAAATTTAGCCAGAAATAGCTAATGAGTGCCTGTGTGCCATTAGCTCAGCCAAGACTGAAATGCATGCATTATTATTCACTCACAGCAACACCACAACTTCAACAGCAAACTACCTAACATCTCGTCCTATACTTACAGTATCAACACCAGGACATGACTCATACATTGCAGGTTTAATATGCAAGACTTTGAAGGTGGTGTGCAAATTCCACAGCATGCTACCTTCAATAAGGATGTAATGAGAATATGCAAATCAAATTGTTCATATGAGTCTCTTCGTTCACTGTTTCCTCAAGTCTGGCTGATTTGCAAACATATCAGGCCATTCAGACGCTGCAGTACAGTGGATAGGCATGATCTGAAGAGGCTTGATTGGAACATAGTGTACTGTACCCGTGGGACTCTGCAGGAAGCATCTATAATGTGTGACAGCCAGGGCAGTGGGCACGTGTTCCTGGCTCCATATTTACTGCGACAGTATAGAAATGCATAGGCCAGCTTGGCATGAATGTATAGGACATTCGCAACTACTTGTTAATTGATGCCTGCACACGCAGGCGTTCAAAGAAGAAGAAGAAAAAATAAAAAGAAACACAAAAGCTCACACATGCACAGGGTCCTCCGTGAGACCACACAGGCTCCATACTGAGATCCCTTTCATCTCTCCCTATTGACTACTGTTGTATCCTGTGGCTTGATTGGACCACACCAGACAACATCTCAGATCGCCTGTATTCCTTCCCCGCTTGCTCGCACCTTCCATCCCTCACCCACCCACCCACTCCCTCCTTCCCTCTCTCCTTCCATGTACTGTACCTCCTTCTCTACCCCACCAATACCATTCTCTTGTTTGCCTTTCATTAGCTTTCATCTCTCCAGTTTATTGAACTCCACCACTGGCATCAGAGTGATCCTTTGATGATGCTGCTCCTCGACATAAATCCATATTTACCCCCTTTACATATTTCCATGCTAACAATGATTTGCAATGTCTGCTATTCTCAGGGCATAATAAGAATTACAGACAATGTTCACAACACACATCTATTTGTGGGGCCCTGTGGTCTCTAAAGTACACAGGAGACACCTGAATTGCCCTCACAGAAGTTACGTCTTCCTTTACGTAGCTGCCAAAGAAAGATGGCTAAAAACATGTTGATCTGTCTCCCTTGCTTTTTTATGATATAAACAAGGTAAAAGAGCGGGAAAAATATTTATATGCCAGGAAATACCTTCACATATACAG
This sequence comes from Embiotoca jacksoni, assembly GCF_022577435.1. Lineage (NCBI taxonomy): Eukaryota > Metazoa > Chordata > Actinopteri > Embiotocidae > Embiotoca > Embiotoca jacksoni. The sequence continues at coordinate 5,413,622 of NW_027185318.1, forward strand.
ATACACGTAGATATCATTGCTCATTCTGTTTGCTTTAAAATACTGCTTCTCTTCTACCTCATCGAGGTACACCACCTTTCCTGCATCCTTAAATTACACACTCACAAACAAACACACACACACACACACACACACACACACACACACACACACACACACACATACCTCTCTGGGGTACAAAGTATTTCAGACTGTAATTGTGTGGTGCTGTAGGTCTGGTGGATTTAGTTTTCCTGTGGGGATATGTGTTAGCAGGTGGTGCACTGTCCCTTCATAATGGAGGATAAAGCCCCCAGCAGTGTCTAACACTACAATATAAAGTGTCCAGTGCCAACTATTTACACTTGGGTACCAGTGATTATAGAAAGCTGTGTCCAAAATCGTTCAACTATTCACTACTCAATATATTCCTATGTTTACATCAAGGGCTATATGTTGTGGCAGATGGTCCAATAATAATAGGAAACTCTCTCAGACATTGCTCAGCTTTTCATCTGGCAGTCATTAGTTTTGTGTTCTTTCCCCATAATACAAGAGTGTACATGGAGTTGTTAGAGAACATCATTAGATATCTTGAAAGTCGCATTTTTTGCAGAACTTATTGCGCAAGGCTTGAAAAAAATTATACCCATGCTCAATATAGCTTTTCTGATATTAGTTTTATATTACACTGAATGACAGACTTGGATTTAAAAAAGGAAAGCTCTTGTTTCAGTATAGGACAACGGAGAAAGGTTTGCGGATCAGATTTGGGGCCTGCATTTTCATGAAGGGCAGGCCCAAATGAAGAGAAGAAAAAAAACAGGATCCCGCCAAAATAAATAAAAGCATTCTTACATGGCAATGAAACGTAATGTATAAGAGAATAATAGCGTAAACAAGCTGAGCAAAGATGAGCAAATTGACTAGCAAAAATAAGTTATTAAGTATGACATGAAAAGGGGGGTCAGAGGGGGTTACAGTCTTGGCTTACGATTAAAGCTAGAGGGCCATCGGAACCAGAAAATAGATTTTAGCCTGCAATAAAGGCTTTTGGGCCATCAGTGGCCAACGAAGGGAGATTTAGGCCTCTAGGGAAAGCTAGGACTAAAAAAACCAGAAAGAAATATATACTTGAAGATGTCGGAGCAACCACGGCCAGCTATGTGCAGAACGTAACCCAGCAGTCCTAGTGCCTGAGGGACTTTTGAGCAGTAACGATGCCATTAAAATCAGGTCAAATGTGTATGTAATAAACTGAAGAAGTCCACAAAGAGGATAATAAATCTATTTGATAATCAAACCAGCCTTCTGTTTCAAATGCTAGAGAAATCATCTGTAAACTGAGGGTGAAAGGGTTAAATCAGAAAATGAAATGTCAATCACAGGATTAAATGAGTTTGATGAGATCATAAACGTGTCACGCCTTAAAAACCCACAAAAGGCCAGTAAAATTACACAGCCAACTGGAGCTGATACATATAAGGCCATGGATAACAGGGGTTCTGCAAGGGGAGAGTGGGGCAGGAAGCACTTGCTGGCCCATGACAAGATGGACCAGTTGAGTATTGAACTGATACTGCATGTCTTACAGTGCAGGTCTACCAGAGAGTTCTTTGTGGTCCTAATATGACATTATTTTGCTTTGATTCAGATTTAAATCCTCAACAAGAGCTAATTAATTAAGCATTAGGCTCTTCTCTTTTTCTCAGGGTAAAAAGATCCCAGAACATCCTGGGAACACTACAATTAGATTGTTGCTAGTGCATTTTTTTTTTGTGTGTGTGTCATGTTTGGGGCATGGCAGCAATATACTGATTAAATTGATGTTGGGTTAAGATGAGGGGCCAGCATGAAGGGCAGGCTGAATGGGAATTATTGGCCGAGTGAGTGTGGATATCGGCATTCTTCAAAGATTGGAGACTTGGGTTTAGCGGATGTGGAGGGGACTTGTGAGGTTGAATGAAGTAACTGAAAGTGGGACCGGAAAATGTTGATGATGATGATGGTTGGATTGCGTCAAGACCGGGTGATTTCTATTTTGAGATGATATTGTGGGTCCGTGATTCACCAGCAAGCTGCTGAACAACGCAGGAATCATGTCTCTTGTTGGTAAATGTAGAAGTGGCACCAGTAGAATCTTGTTCAGTGATCTCTTGAGATAATTTAGATCAAGTGTACAGAGTATGATACTAAAACACTACAACATTGTTAAAAGACTCCAAAGTGAATGATATAGTGAATTAGACTTCACCCATCGATTTGTGAACTGCTGTTTTGAATCCTAGAGTTTGGCATTTCTGCCATCACTATCTTGATTTTTTTTTTGGAGCCATATTTGGACGAGCCGGGGGATCTCACTTCATTCCGCTGAGAGCCCAAGGACACTACGCCCACCCACCTATAGTGGAAACCTTACTGCAACCCAGGCCTATTAATCAAACCAAATACACGACAAATATACAGCTCTTAGAGACCTAATATCTAATTAATAATGGAATTATTTTCAAATGGACGGCCAGAACACTGATCAGAAGGAGTGAATTTCACGAATGACACCATAATGAGTTTTTGAAAAAATGTATTGACTTTGTATTTAAAAAGGGACGTTGAATGTGAATCTATAGTCATGTTTTTTTGTTTTTTTTGGAGCTTACCCCTAGCAGCCATCAGCTGCTATTACCTTCCCTGATTAACTGTAGCATATTTGCATAATTTGCCTCCATCATATGGGAGCTTTTGCAAAGGGATAGATTAAACTCACGTCTAAAATGTCACAACAGAGCATGATTCCAACACTGCATTTAAAGATTTCCCAACTTCATAACTGCATTATATTTTAGGAAATACATTTACATGTAAATAATTTATAAATGTCAACAATAAAATGTGTAAGACTTTGAATCTGCTGTCAAGCTTGTCTCACTTTCTCATTCCGAGCTCTAAATGTTTCTATTTCATTCAAGTATATTAACAATCTATGGAAAATATATTTTCTACCTGCTTTGTTGGGCTGAATGAGCACTGTCTACAGCGTAGAGTTAGGAAATATTGGCTCAGTGTTACATCACACCATGAAACATGGCAAGGCCTTGCACGTTTACTTTAACAAGATTGTATCATCAACATATTTTTAGAAACTTGGGGGGAAAGTGAAAAAAAAAACACTTCCCTCAGCATCATGCCGTGTTAATTGTTCTGCTTTTTTTTCCTGTCAGACCAGTCAACAACAGAACACCCCCAGAAAATCAGTGCTAAACATGATTACAGATCTTTTGCAACAAAGTCAGACCAAAAGTCGAATGTTAAAATGAATAACTTGCAATGCAAATGAGGTAAATTGATGTGGGCTTTTTATTTGAAGCTGAATCTTTTGTTGTCAGCTCCAACTGTACTCTCTGTTTTTAAACCCAGCAAGGGACCTTTTACACATTTCAATGGGGAATTGGCTTTGAATAATTCAACAGACTAATCCGCCATCGCTGGTGCTTTGGTCTGTGTGGGCCTGCTGTTCGGAGCTACAGCCAGTTCGTAGTCAATACGCAGAGATTGAAAGAGATGGAGACGAAAAAAAGACTCAGAGATACAGACAAACAGAGTCTGGGGTTAAGGAAAAAAAAAAAAGGTGAGGATGGGGAGCCTACTTAATGTTAATTACAGTGTGCTTAATCCAGGAAGCTAACAATGATGTCATGGGGCACTCTGGCTAATGCTGTAAAACAACACTTGATATTAGAGAAGAATTACACATTATTTGTGTATCACGCCAAAATAGGTTTTGCAATTACAGCACATACTGAACAAAACTAAACGGACACCATCCGACATGTTATCACATTATCAGGCATTTTATACATCACTGACACATTGACACTTTATCAGGCATTCATACAAAAAGGAAGTAGTATGCTTGTGGATGCATACTTTACTTTCATTTAATAATGTAAGCAAATTAATTAATTAAGTAATGAATAAAAAGAAAGAAAGATGAATGTGCCTTTAATTAACGTTATGTGGGTAGTTGACTATGCTTGTTATGTTAGCTGTTGTTTGATCATCTATATTTCCATGTGCTCATGTGCTTTTTATTTGGTTGTAGCTTTTTCAATGTGGCGGATACAGTATATGGAAAAAGCTACAAAATTAATTTGTGATCACCTCTCTCTCTCGGAGGGTTGATACGACCACTGCTGATGGTTTACAGGTGCGTTATAATCAATTGTTGTATTAAAGACACCATCGGTGCTATAAAAAGCTATGTGTAACGACCATGCTTAACAGCCACTACTCTTGTTGGACGAGGTTGACAGTGTGACACAGAAACATGTGAGACTGCACCTCTTTTTTTCCCTCTGCCAGGCCTGGAGACAGGAGGAACAAAAGTACTTAATGCAAACACTTGATTAAGGCCACATCAGTGTCAATTTGTCAATTCTGTTGGAGTAAAAATCCAGCTTGCGCACATGTGTACCACAACTGTTCTATTATACATGCTGCACCTAACCAGTATTATGAATCTTGCCCTTGGGCTTTTAACAAGAACCCCTAGAAACTCACCCTGCATTCCAATATCAATACTATCATACTATTTAGTATGACAGAAAAATAATTAGCATGTCCCAATAAATAGTATGTTAACATGGTATTCCACAAGTACTAGGATGTCGTACTACGTCCCATCGTATTTTGCAGTATGCAGGCCAGCATGGTATTCTGGCTGTTCTGACCCACAGTCCGCTGCGTGGCAGAAATTACGTCACATAGATTGAGCCAACAAGGCAGTTGGTGGCTCAAATGCTCCACCCGCAAAACGAGAAAGGATAAGAGGAAGAAAAAGAAGAAGACAAACATTCCTTTTACAAGCGTTAAAAGAATGCATACTTGTTCCAAATTGGATCCTTTTTCTTTTTTCCTCACATGTTGCTCTACGGCTTGCAATGGATGTGAACAAGAGGGTCGAAGTTCAAGGCACATCTTATGAAGTAGTATGTCCCAATTGTGTACATAACTACATGCAACAGTACATTATTTTTAAGGGTAGCCGTAGTACATACTCAAAGTAAAAAATAAAGACTATTATTAGTGTGGGTCAGTGTGTGTATGACAGATACTGGATGGAATTTTTTTTGGCAGCCAGGCTCCGTGGTGCAGAATGTTTCATGGTCTGAGCTAAAACCAACTGTCCTTAAACACACAAAAGACAAGAAACATTTTTCTTTAAAAGCAGACCTAGACACCTTCCCACTCAAGCCAATCACTAGGGATGCAGTTCAATCTATAAGTGGGGTCTGATGCTGTTCTCACGTAATTGTACTTGCAACGTTAACACTTCTCCGATTGCAACCTACCCGATTCTACTGTATGGCAGGTGGACGAGGTGAAAAGATCTCCGGTTTAGAGAAACTTTAGGATAACCAACCTGCATAATTAATGCAGACTGCATGTTCTGCTCGGCGAAATTGTCAAGAGGAGGAGTGTGTGTGTGTGTGTGGGGGGGGGGGGGGGGGGGGGGGGGGGGAGGAGGAGGAGTTAATGCAACACAAGCAATTTGATATATCTAAAGACCCAACAAACCACAGTGGGAGACAGCGACAACTAATTTAAGTGAAAACCTCCAGAGAAGCAAGAGAAAATGTCAAGGAACGACTGGTGGGTAGTAAAACTAACAGAAGCTCTTACACAGTACATTGCTTTTGATGATCAGCTGTTGTTGGTCAACGATAACACGGGATTTCTTTGCCAAGTATGAGATTCCCAGCCGTCACCACATCACAGAGGCTGTCAATACCGAAGGCGCGTGAAAAAGGCAATTAACAGCCTGTTACAGATGATGACGGCCTTCAGCCTCACCGAGGACATTCGGGGCAGGAGTCTCCCATCAGGTTAACTGTGGAGTGGGCGGATGTGGATTTTTCTCCCCAGAGAGTTGTACTACAAGCAGTACTACAAGCAGTTTCGGGGCTCGCACACCAGCAGGTGCAGTCTTCAGAGTCAACGCACTTTTATGGTAATTGTAAGTATTACGGTCAAAATACAGCATTGTTATTAAGCACTCATATAGGTGCTCCGGACTGGCAAGCGCCCAATTGCGCTTGAAAAAAAAAATGGTATCAGTGCATTCCTACCACTCAAGTATGCAAATATGGCCATTTATGTACATGCAGAGTAAGTGTTTTAGTCCATTACTGTGCATCATACATGGGCTCACTGCATCAAATCACTGCAACAGCTGAACAGTGAAACGTGGCCCTGTTTTGTGCACAAAAGAGCAAAACAGAGACAGAACTGGAGAGAAAGGAGGAGGAAGGATACGGTAGCTCAAGTGTTTCTCGTTATAGTTAAAATTATGCAAAAGCACACTGAGCAGCATGAAAGATCAAAGATAAAGGCCATAGGGCATGCACATTAAGAGTTATAACGAGAGCCCTTAGCTGTACAGTGTTTAATTATTGAAACAAGAAACATCTTAGATATTTTAAAGAGCTGCTAATAATGTAGTTTGAAAAGAAACACCCCTGTGAAGACAAAAAAAAAGCTGGAAAGAAGACAAGAAAACACCTTTTAATTTGCTGAGTAGTGTGGGATAGTTTGTTCAGAAGATGAGCGTGTTGGTCTTTTACGGTGTAAAGCTGTTGTCATTTTTGCCCCAAAGTAAACTATAACTTTCTACAAATGAGCCAAATTTATTACAGGAAAGAAAGGAAAAAAATCACTATGGCCTTGAGTGCACAGATCAATTATCTTAAGTTGTTAAACGTACTAAATGGGATTCGCATTCACAACACAACTCTCAGTCTCAGTACATTTTATGTTTATCTCAATCAGTATTCCCTTCGTGGGCTTCTAATGGAGTATTGTTTGTTTTTTTGTCCCCTGTTTATTCAATTTTTTTTTCAATTTCAATTATTTCCACTGCTGCTGAAAAAAACTCTGAATTAAGTATTCCAAGTGTTCCTAAGTGGAAGAGAAATCATTTCAAAGTGCACGCTGGGAGCTACAAAACTCTGTTAGATTTCTTGTAAATGCCTCTGGGAAAAATGTCCAGTGCACTGCTCTAAATATATGAAAGCATCCTTAAGTTCTGTGACAGCCTCTCAGTACTAGAAGGGTCGCTGCTCGGTCCCTAGCTTTGAAAGGTGATAAGAATTCCATGCATTCTGGCCAGTAATGGAGAGCCAGTTTGAGGGGCCAAGTCTTTCTGAGACCAAACACAGTGGGAGGAAAAGGGGGCTAAGGGCCCCATTAATCCATGTCAGCGCAGGCCAAATTATTTATCACCTTGTGCAAACAAACGGTGTCCTGGACAGCTTGTCGGAGGGGGAGGAGGGTGGTGCGTGAGGTCCGTGAGGGCTGCCAGCGATGCTGCAGCCTGACCCCCATCACTCTTCCTCTTATCTCTCCTCCTCGGCCCCCCCTCCTTATTACCCCTCAGACACAGGCACCGGGCCCAGGTGACTATACATAGAGCTGTGCACGAAGGCAGGAGAATGAGAGGGCTGTTGAAGACGTCCCATGTCTTCATTTCAGAGTCCTGTGACATTTTCTCAGCAATTTGGTCTTTCTTTTCCATTTAAAGCTCTCATCTCCGCCCCACCGATCAAGCCTGGTGCAGAAGATCTCAGCGGAATCTGCAAAATGATGTGTGAGTATGCACTTGTCGTTTTGTGAGTCCATGTTCCATGTTTGTGTCTTTATGAGGAGCACGTGTGTGTGTGTGTGTGTGTGTGTGTGTAGGGGGGGGGGGAAGGAGGGTTTACTATGGTTGCATCTGGACTCTGGGAAGCAGGCTGATCAGTCTCTCTCACCCACAGCCAAGCCCAGGCAGCCTAGGAGTTTCAATCAATAACCAGTCCCTGTAGCTGCCCCAAGCAAGCTGTTTGAAAAGTCAGAGTAGCATGAAATGGCCATTATTAAATTACTGGGACGGACACATTTAGAAGGCCATTGCATTAAGAGAGCAAGCTCTCCCAATTAGTGGATCAGCACATTAATAGCCCTGGATGAGAACACCATCTGATTAGAGATTAGACGCACACACAATCTATTGACCTATTATACTGGGGCACTGATAGCTGCATATAGCATTTGTAAAGCATAACACTAACTCATGTCCTTCAACCAGAATGAATGGTGGAAATATATTTCCTGTCTTTATGCATGATTCATATTTGGACTCACCAAAGGCCTTTTATCTTCCTCCAACTGTTCCACGATCATTTTGCTGATTCAAACCTCATCCATTTGCAAGTAGTAAAGCTGTATTACACACAAAGAGGGATTGTTGTGAGATCAACGTTTTTCTTTCTGTTTACTATTACTCTGAGTACGTACTTCAGAGGGAAAATAAGAGCTGCTTTATTTTCTTGGGTGCAGTGCAAAGCCCATGGCATCTGTTTAAAATGAGATTGAAAAGGCACGCTGCTGCAAATTTTTAGTGTGACTCATTGAGTAATAGAGTCACTCCAAGCTCAGTGACCTGCTTTAGTTATGTGTACATCAAGAGTAGAAGAAGACCCTATCTCGAATGATGAAAAATAAGAATACATCATTGGGAAATTCACCTCCGTTACTGTGTGCACTTATTTTGAGAACAGGAGGATTTGCTTTAGCTGCAGGATGATTTTTTGTTTTGTTTTCATGAGCTACTTATACCAACACAAGTGAGAGAATTCAGTGTTCCTGCATTACAACGTGTGCATTTTATACGAGCTTTCCTCAGCTTGGCAGATCATTGGGTCTTCAGAGCCCTGGGCATATTTTTAGTGCTTTTGTGAGTGATGTTTTTAATATGAATTATTCACCCCAGAGAGACATGGCTTTGGATGCGAGTCCTTGTTTTTAAAAAGCACCTTGTTTGCTCCTAATTTTACAGCCGGTCAGGCAGAAGTACAGCGGCTAACCTGCAGGTCAGGCTGACAGCTGGGAATTGCCATTTCCCCCTGCACTTTCGGTGCAGTTGCAGCGCCTTGTGAGCACACAAACACAGGCTGAGTACATGCAGGCAGAGGTTATGGTGTACCTGAACTGCAGGGATGCCAGGATCATTATTTCACTCTCATTTCAGGGCTCTATAAACCTGCAGCCCCCTCTTTCTCAACACCAGCACCACCATCACATATCACTATCAACCGCACAACCCCTTCCCACCTTTACACTATGTAGTTTTGCTATCTTACTCACCCCAAGGCAGGATTGTTTCCAACAGGCCATTGTAACTGCCTGTGTGTATTGATTACACACTCCGATATTCACCCACACAGACACAGGCGCAGCATCCAGTTTCATTTGTTAACCCATGACCTTTTGGATATGGACTACTCAGTATATCAGAGTTTCTGTGTGCTGAGAGAGCAGGCGATATATGGGAGGCTCTTATGTAGTTTTGTGCAAAGTAGGAAGTTGAATTTACTCTCTGGATGTTTTACATGATGTACAGTAATAATTTTGCTGGTGAACATAATAGGTTTTGACAGATAATGTATCCCACAATGTTTTTATTATGCATTATTTATTCGTTAATGAGTTTTTTGTTTTATCTCAGTGTATCTGAATCCAGGCAGGTTGTGCAGTAAAAAAACATCTCCTTAAAGCATCACCGACCCCAAGAGGCCACCAGTGTTTTGACTGGAAGAATCTGACTTCTGATTGTTATCGTCAAAAGTCTGAATGCTTAAATTTCTAGTCAGCAAAATTGGCCAGGCAGAAATGTATCTGCAAAGTGATGAAATATTGAGTGTGTTTCGATTATGAACTCACCCTCACCTCTCCTACCCCCTGTGATTTGGCTGAGATATTGATGAGGTGAGATTCTTTTTGTTCACACTTTGTCTGCTGCATTTGTGGTTTTCAGTAAAGAAATTGGACATTGTTTAAAAAAAAAAAGAAAAAAAAAAATCTTTCCAGTCTCCTGTTAGCTGGCCTAAACTCACCCCACCATTTCCCCCTGTCCCAGCATGTTTGCAAAGGGGAGAAAGGGATGGTTACTGAACCTCTCCAACCTGTTTGGTTTGTATAATGTTGAGAAAACACAGAGTGGTAAACGAACCATGGTAAAACATTTTTGTATCGTTGCCTGACAGGAGTGTAGAGGGTGTATATCCCCACAGTGCTTAGTGGGCTCTATGTCTTATCCTATTGATTCAATCCCCAGAAATCTGATTGGCAAACTTCACCTTTAGGCCACAGAGGTTTTGCTGGTATCTCTGATACCAGCATGTTTCTCGCCACTATTTCCTCCCCGACATCCTTCTCTGCTCATCTACAGCACACTCGCAAGAACAAACAACAGATTAGATACCAGCAAAAAAAAAAAGCTGCCTGCTGCTGGCCCACATGGAAGTGGCCCAGATCTGGTGGTGAAGGGAGGGAGCTGTAGAAGCCTGCTGCCGGGCTGAGGGCCAAGGTTTGATCCCCAGTCGACTGGCGTCCTTCCAGCCCAGAGGAATGAGTGTTCTGCTGCAGAGCAACTCCTCCACCCCTCCCCCCCTCCACACACACACACACACACACACACACACACACACACACACACACACACACACCATCACCACCACCCCCCACCCCAAGGATGATAGATGCTCTGTCCGCTCCCTACAGCAGGGAGAAAACATTAGACATCTGTATAATTGACTGAGGATGAGAGAAAAGAAAAAGGGAAAAGGGAAGGAAAAGAGAGAGAAACAGGGAGACAGATTGTGTGGGTGTGCGTTTGCAGACATTGGGCTTAGAGAGTGTGTGTTTTAGTTGCTTCTTCTATGTGTGAAAACGAAATGGAAGATATTACAGAGGCAGAGAGACACGAGAGGGGGAAAATGGGAGAAAGAGGAACAGAGTGGCAGGGAGGAGGGAGGGCTGGTAGGGTGGGCGGAGAGGTAGGGAGCTGGCACAGATGAGTCTGGCTCTCACTCAACAGGACATCCTTTCACACATATTACACATGTCCTCTCCAATCCTCTCACAGAACCGGCACTGGAGCTACTCTGTTGAAAACAGGACTATACACTTCTGACTGATGAAACTACCGGTATTTCATGGCCGTGTGGTGCTTTGCGATCCAAAGTCTCAGCAACAGAATTATTCCAAGGGTTTAAAATTAGGGCTTACCCTCACAATAGGGCAAGGGTTGGCATATGAGCCGAGGGGGGTAATCTCATTGGGAAAAAAAAAAAAATATCAGAATTTCAGAGCGGAGACAAGAACAAATATTCCATCCTTTTGTCTGGAATATAAGCACATCCAAAAAGATGAGCGGAAGGGGCCAACATGCCACTGACAAACAAAACCAAATCTGTTCACGCAATGTGTGTCAGTATGTGCAATCATGGTGCTAAACAACAACAAGAGGAACTTGATAAATCCCCATCATGTCTGAAAGTTACACCAAATGGCCCCATTTAAAGAACATGCTCCTAAGAGCTGGCCAGCGTTCATATATGAACGCCACCCAACAGAAGCGAGATTGAAAGCTGGTGCACACAACTTTCCAGGGAAAATAAGACAATTATAAGAGTACACAGACGCGTTCATTATTAATGGAGTTGCTTTTCAACTGCCTCACTGAAAAGATCTCTCAATAATTTATCACCATGGAGACACATGTCAAGTCAGTGTGCTTGGACACTTCATGAATATCAAATAAACATGCAAAACAAAAGGGGTATACATCATTAAGCACACTTTAAAACTGCTTTACTGAGGTTTGTTACAAATCAGGGCTCCTTGATTGTTCTTTGCACCGCATGACATCAATCACACTCCTCCGATTTGATCTTGCTTCGATTGAAAATTCTTGATGAAACACTGCGCCACAATGACTGTGGCATTTGGAATATAATGATAAGTATAAAGAGGAACGGGTGGAGCGCGAGTAACGTGGCTGTTAAATTCTGCTTTAATGATGATCCTCGATCAGTTATTAACAAGACAACAATTCTCATTAGTTAATTGAATAACTTGCAAAATAGAGTCCCGCGCTCCTCGTGACTTTGGATTTATTCAAAGCATTAGAAGATGATGAACTCGAGATGAGGGTTGATACTCTGTCTAAATGACTGCTTACAGTCTGATTCAACATACAGTATATGCAGCACTGGGAATTGGGACTGGGAGACTCCTGAAGTGACAGGGATCCACCTAATATGGTAGCAACGGTAATTTGTGAAAGAATGTACTCTGTGGTGAATTAATTACAACTCATAGTGCTGCAGTTTAAAAGGTCTCACTAAGCTAAGACTGTCTTCATGATTTTAATGCAGCAGCATACAAATTAGTTCTCTTTGTGATTGAATAAAAGTCATTTCAAAATATAGCTAAAAGAATGGAAAATAGGTAATACATGTACAAGGGTACTATATGGCATAAGCAAGAACGACCACCACAACACGACAGTACGAGTTCTTCAGAGCTCATGCTGTTCAATTACTGTTGGGTTTCATATTGCTTTGCAGAAGATGAGCACACTGTGTCTCTACAATCATACACAAGTTATCAATTCATATAATTTTTTATATTAACAATGGATCAAAATAAACATGTAATGTTAAAGGAGATGTTTGTGACAAGTGGTATTTGAAATGAACAATCACTACAAACGTTAGAGGCTACTAAGGTTTGTCTAAAGTGAACAGCCCACAGTCTTAACCCTTGCTGGGCTTGTTCAGGTCATTATTTTGCAAAAACACTGAAACACCAAGCCGGCGATGTCGGATTTACGCAAGCTCTGTTTTGAACTAAGAGAAACAGGATACAGCACAACCAACGTGTTACTGTATGTCTACTGGATGTTTAAGTAAACAACTGTTTGCATGTTTTATGATGCATTACCACCAATTTCTAAAAACAATGCATCGTTCAATACCGCTCTTTGTAATAAGTTCAGGAGAGCAAAGACTATTAGAAATTCTACAAGAAGTTTGAATGCTGTTAATAAGGAGGTTTTATGCAGGTTCAGTGGTCTGTCAGCATGTTGTGGAACCGCTAGCTGTCATGTTGCCTCTCCAGTAAATGCCATGCAAATGACTGGCTCTCCCAGAAGACCGCTACCACTCATTTGGTTTACTGCTTGATTTGGTTCATACAGTTGTGCAAAACACACCGAACAGAACTGTAATATCTCCCTTTCTCTTTCATTTCATTTCTTTCTTTCTTTCTTTCTTTCTTTCTTTCTTTCTTTCTTTCTTTCTTTCTTTCTTTCTTTCTTTCTTTCTTTCTTTCTTTCTTTCTTTCTTTCTTTCTTTCTTTCCCTTCACCGCATGCTTGTGACATCACTGTAATGACAACAGCAGTAAGTTACTGCACCAAATTTGAACAAACATCTATTTTCATATCTCTCCCTCTCATAGAATGAACACCACAACTGAGAACACAGCATTTGCATTTAGCATGCAAAGTACACCCTGTGTTGTGCATGCATATCCATGTGTATCTTTTTATTCTCTGTAGATGGAATTCATGTTTATAGATGCACAGCACACCCTGTTAGCTTAGTTGGGTCAGAGTTGAGGGTTACTGTCTATGTGTGTGTGTGTGTGTGTGTGTGTGTGTGTGTGTGTGTGTGTGTGTGTGTGTGTGTGTGTGTGTGTGTGTGTGAGAGAGAGAGAGAGAGAGAAAGAGAGTACATGTGCGCATGTTTATCAGGGAATTGGAGATGTGGGCCTATTTGGGAGGTCTCAAAGCAAGCAGGTGAGAGTCATGCTGGGTGTTCTCTTGGTTCAGTGCTAATGGAATTCAATCTGGATCTTTCCTCGCCCCGTAGTTCTCAGCGACCAATCATTATGGACTTGCAAATTTTCCCTCTGTACTGTCTGTGTGTGTGTGTGTGTGTGTGTGTGTGTGTGTGTGTGTGTGTGTGTGTGTGTGTGTGTGTTGTGTGTGTAGAGATGTAGAGAGAGGGAGAAGTAGTACTTAATATAAAGTATAAATTTGTAGATGTATGTCCATTTATTAGTATGCTGCCCAGTCGAAACAACCAGTGGTTGGGAAATGCACGAATACAGATTGACTTCCTCTTCTGTCTTTCAGGCTCCGTACTAGATTTCATTGTTTTACACTAGGCCAACAAACAAGAAAAATGCATGCTAAAATATGGAAGAAGAATATTTTCAGGGTATCAAAAAAAAAACAACTAAAAAACAGTCGCTACTAGCAGTACATGCAAAAGTGAGAATACTGATGTAGAAAACGTTTGCCTTCTTTATTATGAATGAGGATGTAAAAAAGGGCCTCGTCAGTGAGCCCACATCAGCACTTCTCCTGTGATACTCAATACTGCGCTCGATAAATGTCTGTCACCACCTCTTCATGTAAGTGTGATCCATGAGTTCACCTCTATTGTGAGCACTGGTCTGGCTTGTTTCTTTTCACAACGTGTGAGTTGAAGCATCTGCTGCACGGAAAAGCCTGTTCAGCACAAAACAGGGTGGAACAGAGGAACCTTGTCACCCAACTCATTGTCCAAAATAGGATTAGCACCATCTGTGATGCCATCATATGTTGAGGTGGAGCACTGTATACATCCCAAATGAGCTGGTGTAAAAAATGCAACTCTCTTTGTTTATGCAGCACCGTAGGTCTTCCACTTCTTTGTTCCTCTCTTCTGTGCAGCCACATCATACATCATCTGCCCCGGTGGAACCCAGAGGTGCTCGCCTCCTCATGTTCAAACTAAGAGATCCTGCTTACTCTTGAAAGTGCAGAAATGGATCACTTTATTAGCGCCCTGTCTTTGCGACTGATCTTATGGTCTACAGCCTTTCTGAGTCTCTTCAACATGAAGAAAAAAACTTGGTGCAGAAGAATTTACTGTGCTATGATCTCATCATTTCTCACTTTCTCTCTCACTTATTCTGTAAGTAGGCCCGTCGTGAAGTGGGGTGTATTGATCTATTTACCGACTCTCTCCCCCTCTTTATTTTTGTCTCTGTTGCATCCTCTCTCTCTCTCTCTCTCTCTCTCTCTCTCTCTCTCTCTCTCTCTCTCTCTTACACACAGACACACCCCACACATCCTATTTCCCATAACAGATGTACCATTTCATCAGATGAAGACCAAGGCCAAGCTTTGAGCTTTCAGTGGTACATTGGATGCATTTAATTTGCAGTAACATGAAGGAAAATGAGGCCAGATCTGTGGGGCTCAACTCTCTCCACCATCCAGGTCATAATGAGCAGCAGCTAATCAACCTCATCCATTTCTCAAAGACCAGAAAAACATCTCTCATTTATGATAAACTGCAAAACGTCTCTACAGTGTCATCTATGATTACACATCCGGCAGTATCCAGTGCTCAATTTTACAGACAGCGTCCTATGGCAAATATGTAAGCACCTGTCACATACGTGTATACATGTGTGACTAAAGAGTGTATTAAAGCACAGTGCCCTCTGATAAAAAAAAAAAAAAGAAAAAAAAGACCTGACTCAGATGGATAATGCGATGCAACCTCATTTTAACACAGAGAATAAGCTACATCTTCTTTATCCTGGGTGATAATCTATCACCTTACAATTACTGTATGGCTCTAATAATATTTCACCACATAAATGCATTTCCTGGAACTGAAGCAGAACAAATGCGTGAAAGCACAAATTGTTTTTTCCTTGTTAATGGGTATATATTTCCTATTAGACATAAGAGTAAGCCTCTATGCTTTATAATGCACTGAACAAAAGCCAATCTTAGATGTATCTGTTGTGTTCATCAACAGCTGTGGCAGATATAAAATGCACCTTGTTGGTACACATCTGCAGCTTAGTTCTTAAGAGGAGACGAAAAGTGCATAACTATTTTTTTCTTTTACCATACACAGCCCATTTGCTATTCTCGACATGAAATAGAGTTGGCCTCTCTGAGGGATTAGGGGTCTGTTTTTGCTGATTCCACTGTGGTGGGGAGGGAGTGCAAGGTGGGCCGGCGCTGCCACGAGAGCTAGAGAGAGCCAGAGGTCCAGGGCGTGTTGAGCCGCCAGTCACTGTCGGATGCTAATGCACTGAATACCAATATAAACCAAGCTGCCATTAACAGCTGTAACTAGCATGCGGAATGACTAACAACTTGAACACATAAATTAAATGAGAAAGGCAAACAAGCTGTGGAAACTCGTAGTGATCACGAATAATAGAGCGTGTGCCTTTAAGTTCCCTGGGAATTTTAGATGGCGAGCACAGATGCAGTATAAGCACGCTGTGGCAAGTTCCACTGTCTTGGTTTCCTCTAGAGAATGAAAGTCTTTGGAATAAAGAAAAAAAAGCCTCACATTTGCTGGAAACTATATGAAAGGTTTATGAGCTACAATCCCTAAAGGGCCTTAAACAATGACAAACTCATCCTAAGTACAGGGTATTCTTTAGTTTCAAGCTGGAAGGAAAAGTTACTGCATCAGTCAACCAACAACAGTGGTTCTTTTTTTTTTTTTCTTCTTCTTTTTTTAACTCTCTTCTTTTCTATTTTCCTCTTCTCCCTTTTGTTTTTCTCTCTTGTTGTACCCACCACAGGAGAAAAGCCAAGCATTATTTGAATCTACACAAACTGCAGCATAAGGTGGCTGATGAAAAAAAAAAAAGTGATAAATTGATTCATATACATGGCTGAATGAGTGAAGTAACACCATATCCCTCCAGAGCTCTGTGTGTTAGTCAGTGTGTGTGTGTGTGTGTGTGTGTGTGTGTGTGTGTGTGTGTGTGTGTGTGTGTGTGTGCTTGTGTGTAATTCCATCTCCAGCATGGCAGGGCAGCCCTGCTTTTTTTGTTTTTTTTTGTCCTTTTTGGTCACACTTTGGGCAACAGCCATACCTCCAGAGACACGGTCCCTCTGGAAGTCCATCAACGCAACATGGTCAGCAGAGCAGAATGTGTGTGCCAGATAGAGAGAGAGAGAAAAAGAGAGAGAGAGAGAGAGAGAGAGAGAGAGAGAGAGAGAGAGAGAGAGAGAGAGAGAGAGAGAGAGAGAGAGAGAGAGAGAGAGAGAGGGAGAGCTTGTGTGTGCTGAACAAGCACACTGATACATAGAGCTGTGCTCTACACCCCTCCATTCACTATTGCACTGCAGTTTCATCATCCACAGCACAGGTTTGATAGGCAGTTCCTCTTATTAGAAAACCTGGAGAGGGGCAAGCCAGTGTTAAAATGAAACCCTCTTTATCATATTGCAATGAAGTGCCTGAAGTGAACACAAGGTTAACTAAATTGCATATCCCTGCTGTTGAACTCACTACACTCGCCACCTTAGCACATACAAATTTAAGACACAGGGGTTTTGTTAGTACAAACGAGATGAGAGAGGTGTTTCTCTACCTTAAATCACTGTGAAATGTGCCTCACTTGTTAGAATTGCAGCTTGGTTCTAGCCGGGGGCTGAGACGAAGCGTCTGAGGTATTCTGGGTCTCCAGCATCACACCAGAGCTGCTGTGTGCTCTCTCCACCACACCTTGACAGTGACTTTGTGTGACAGCAGATATAATGTGATTTCTCCTGTCCCCAGGGTCTGAGGCTGATGATGGAGACTTCTGGGCTCTGCTTTGCTCGCCGGCGACAGCCATGACAGAAAGAGAAAAAAAAATGCTTGAGCATGATGATCAGTGGCATTTTTCACACGGCTTGGAGATCCCTTAGTCTGTGCCCTGATGCCCATGCTTCACTGACAGAGAAATTAGGTCCCTCCGTTCAGCCTGAAATTTCCTGGGCCTGGGTTTCCCTCAGCTTGGGCACAATCACATCAGCTCGCTGACACACTGTCAACTGATTTCAGCATCTACTGTTTAAGCCCAAAACAAATACTGTACAGCATTCAGTGCAATTTGGCTTGTTTTACAATATTGTCATGAGTTTACAACAACTGAATGATGAGGATACATAGGACGTCTCTTCTACTGTAAGTGTGTCACATCAGGTGAAGCAGTGGTGTCTCATACCTGCAGGCTGTACAGGCTTCTGCTGTCTCAGCAGGTTATGGGGAAAAACACGACTAACCGCTTCTGTCGTGCCTGGGTGTTCAAAACATAAAGCATTTATTTTTTAGGTTTACATGTTTAACCAAGGGTGTGGAGTTGCAGCTAGTGTGGAAGCAATTGGTTCATTAATTGATAAGTCAGTGTTTTTTTTTTTCGATAATTGACTAATTGTGTAAGTCAGACTCATTTATCGAGCAAAAATGCTGAATAAAGACTGGTTTAACCTTTAATTTGAATGTTGTTTCAATACCTTTGGGTTATTTTCAATGTGAAGCAGTCAACCTGAGCTTTGGGGAACTCTGAGTTAATTTTTTTTCTGAATTGTCTGATTGCTCTGAAAAATGTATTGTCAACAGTGAGAATAATCTTTCTTGTTGCAGCGCTTCAGGATCCAAATGCACAAGCCAGTGTCTCGAGTGTTACCTTAGATTGTATATAAAAGTTGATGTAATATCACCGAGGGCCACGAAGGGTTGGTTTCAAAAAGCCTCTGGTTCCATAGACTTCCATTCACGATCTCTAATGAAATACAAATTCAGTACATTATTTACACAAGTCGTAATGGGTTAATTAGCTAAATTCACTCATTCTGATTAGTTTTCTGTTGATCTATCTGAAAATATCCCTATAATTAATTAGATATTAGGCCACAAAGGGTGGTATATTTGGGGGGGGGGGGGGGGGGGGGGGGTCTGTTTGACTGCGGTGCAGTCAGGCTTCCGCTATAGGTGGGTGGGTGTAGAGTCCTCGGGTTCTCCGTCAGATTGAGTCAGCTTCACTTAATGCTCCTCTACAGTTTAACCAAATATGGTCCTGGCTTAAAAAAAAAACACAAACAAAAATAGATGACCATGACGAAAATGCCAAACTCGAGGCCTCAAAACAGCACGTCACAAACCAATGAGTGATGTCACAGTTTGTTTTACCTAAAGTTCTGTTGTAGGAATAGTTCAAAGTTTTGGGAAGTGCTATCATCTGCTTTCATTCAAAACGTTAGACGAGATCAAAACTGCTCTTAGTTATTGCCTCTTCTCTATTTGCCCTTTGCCCACACTAACACCCCATACACTAACAGCAACAAAATAGATAACTTGGATGTCTTTCACCCTCATAACTCCCGAGGTAGTGTACACAAGCAGCTCCCCTCATTTTGCAGGCTCCAGTCATCATTTAGATGGTCACACTTCCTGCTCTATGAAACACTGAATCTCAGCCTCCTTTCTCACTTCCTTCCGGCGTTTTATTCCATCTAAATAATGCAGCCACAAAGAGTCTTCGGGGGGGATACATTATAGAGAGACTGATATAGAATGCTGGGATGTATGATCAGACACTCTTATCACATTCACAGGGCATGTTATAGTGCAGCAGGGAGAACTTTGTATTGTCATGTCTCTCCTAAGTGCTTAACCCTTTGGTTGATGTGATAGCGATACGCAATCTGAACAGTGCAGAATATATTATAGAATTCCCCCCCCATCTGCATTACATCCAGATGATGTATGATGAGGTTTGGGCATGTGCTCATGGAGAATAGTTAAAGGACATTTCCGGAGCCCGGCTGAAATTAACTTTGTGCTGCAACACTAGTGTGAAGTGAGTGACTACAGCCGTCACGGTTAGTGAAAGTGGATGAGAAAAAATGTATCCACCAGCCACATAGCGGACACACACACAAAAAAAAGGCCATATCCATCCGGAGTAGCTTCTGAGGCAATGACGGCGTTGGTGAAAAATGTCATAATAAGATTGGAAGCAGTGAAGAAGCCAACCTTGCCAGATGATTTATTTGAGGTCTATTCATTTTATTCTCAGCACCTTCTCTGAGAGGATACTGTTAATTACATATAGTCTATTGAAGAGCAAATGAGCTTGACAGTGTTCCATCATGTTGTCACAGGAGGGAGAGAAAGAGTGTGTTTGCGTGGGCCCGCACATTCACAGGTGGAGTCTGTTATGCTCTTTCTCCTTTGCACTAATCTGCCTGTCAGTAATGAAGTCTGAGGCTTAAGTGTGGGAGAGAGCAGGCGTCATCCATTAGTCTCATCCATTTCCATTAATGTTCACGGATTACTTATTATTCCCTGATTAATAAACACTCTGCAAGCGTGTCCTCATAGCAGCCTCAATAAGGACAGCTTCATTAATGATTAGTTTTAAGGCTATTAATATCCCAGTTACTGGCATTCACAGCCAGCGGTACCTCAACCTGTATTATTATTGTGAGTGTTTTATGAAAGCATCTTAGAGAGAGATGAATAAATATAGGTGCATTAGTCACTGACATTAGCTTCCACTTTCAAGGTAATAATTTCATAAACAAGTCACATTACCTTGGTATTTGAACATCCTCGAGCAAAAAAACACATAATCCAATTAGTAAACTGAGTGAGGCGCTATTGATTTCAGAAAGAAAAAAAACATTACCCAATCAATTTTAGAGGAGTAATGAAATTCCTTTACTTTGTCTTCCAAAACAGTATGCGGATGTGTGTGTGTGTGTGTGTGTGTGTGTGTGTGTGTGTGTGTGTGTGTGTGTGTGTGTGTGTGTGTGTGTGTGTGTGTGTGTGTGTGTGTGCATACATAAATGTGTGTGTTTATAATACTCAGAAGCTAAGAGCATAATTTCAAGTTAGGCATGCCTCTCAGACCTCACCCTAGCGGGGTGCAGAGGTCTTCCCTCACACAAATACATGCACAAACACACAGACACACACAAAAAGCCAATGATGTAATTTATTTAGTACGAATCTTTATTTCTAAACAGTTGAATATATTTTCTCTTGATTGTAGGCCCTTTACAAATTAACTTAACTTAACATACTACTTGTTCTACTGGTAAACGTCTGCATCCTTCGGGAGTCGGTGGGCACGTACACAATGTCACACTTGTCCTAAACACCTCACCTCTTCAATATTCATATTGGACAGGACTTGAGCCCCTGCCACTGTAACTCTTAGTTGGATTATATATGGGACACAATTAGATTTTAGAGGAGTGGTATAAATAGCCTAAGGATGTTTGCATGAATTATACCATGCCGGAAACTATTGTAATGCATTGTGTTGCAGTGTTCACATTTTGCCTGTGCAAATCTCCCTGGTCTCATGACACTAATCCCTGGCATAGTAAATTCTATGTTGTCTCATTTTACACCATGCCCGAGGTTGTTTTCTTTTCAATAATCTCATAGGCAAGTATAACTTGATTAGACTCCAAAAAAAAAAAAAAAAAATTCAAGGGTGAAACTATTGATTGTATGCAAATGAAATTAATCTAACAACACAATGGTGTTGGCCATCTTTCTTGATATTTGTTTCTCTGTGCTTTAAATCAGCAGCTTTCACACACACACACACACACACACACACACACACACACACACACACACACACACACACACACACACACACACACACACACTTAGACACAAACTCCAATCCAATTATATAGATAAATAGGCTAATCATGCCACACAATTTTAATATGAGGTCTATGGGCAGGTCGATAAGCATAATCATTCACAGTGCCAAATTCACAGCACAATTTTAGATAAGAGAGATGGGGCGAAAGAGAGAGAGAGAAGGAGAGAGAGGGCAAATTGAACAGATAAATACTTCCGTATTAGACATTCACATATGGATCATAAGGGAGGCAGATAAGCGGGGGAGACATTTCATTAACGGAAAGAAACATTTGATTAAAAGACTTTTCTATTTACATCACTTCTCATAATTCACGGGCAGTGATGAGCCCCACTGTCCAATCATTAGAGTAGTCCTTTGTAGAGGGCGACAAATGTGGCTTGTGGTGTTGAAAAGTTTCGTTCCTGCAGTCAAGAAAATGCAACGCAAAGACTGTTTGGAATATCATGGTATACACATCAACAGGATGTTGTGGTGCTGTGACAAAAGTGAATAGAGTGGTGCTTATTTGCCAAGTTTAAGCAGACGTACAGGCTGCTTTGAAGTCTTGAAAAATCACAGCCTTCATTGATTAAGTTGGAAATTTGGAGTCCTAACATCCTTATTGTTCTTTCCAAAATCCATGCTCTCCGTCTACCACATATGTGCAAATTATTTACTGTATGCTGTAAACACATGGCGAACATCTTTTCTTATGTTTTCATTGCTTTTAACAAACTGTCTCATCATTGCATCCACGCAGCGGTTCAACGATAACTCAAACATCCTGCTGGACTAACGACAATGATTCTTGTAAATGCTCTGTTTGGCCTGTTTTCTCCCTACTCGGACGGGATTGTTTCTTTGATTTTATTTCCCTTTGAGGGAGATAGCTATGAAATACTGTTACCATGCACATCTATTTAACTGATGACAAGATGGAGCAACACAGAGTATGTAAAGTCTGGTTTTTTGGAAAGGAATGAATGTGGATCTATTGAAATGTTGCGGTTCTACTAAACCTCTGTAAAACAAAGAGGCCTGTTGCAAAGTTTAGGACTTCACTTTCTTCAGAAGAAAATCTGGTCATTTAAGTTAAAACCAGCACATGTACAAACTCACAAAGACACATGTCCTCTTTGTTCTTGGCCTGAATAGGGAAATCCTTCCCAACTCTGCGTGAATATCTGCTTAGACTAAACACAGCACAGCATGAGTGTCTTCACAGACATCAACCAGTGTGAGACAAATGTTTGCACAGTGAAGCCTCAACCAACCTCTGTGCCTGTACAATATTCCATCTGGTTCTGTAGCATTTCCAACTTCAATAAAACAAGTATTGGTAAAATTGTTTCAACTGAAATCACTGCATCGCAATAATAGCTCACTTTATGTGCTACATTACAGCAACTGACTTTTAATTACACAATAATCATCATTATTATCATGCATGGCGGAAAAAAGTCCACTTCATAGTCATTGTATAATAGATTTTGAATGAAATAAAAGGTGTCACTATGAAATATGCCACTCAACAAACTGAATATCCTGCGCAAGTGACTGCTTTTGATCACATGGACCTCAGTGATGTCTACCATAAAAGCGTATTTTAATTATACTTCCAGTGTGACAGTTTTAGTGCCAAAGTCACCTCTATTGATGGTGCTTTCTCTTGTGAAACTGACTAATGATCAATAACAAAACAATGTATCCAGAAGAGCAACATACTGTGATGAAAATAGGGTGAACTGTGTGTCTTAAATGTAAAACAACCCGAACGTAACACAGACTCAATCAACAATCTACTAACACAACTATCCAAAGGTCCCATCAAATATCTCCAAGAGCACTTAGGCAGTGATTTAATTGGTGTGTAATGATGGTGATCGATTAGGGATGTGTGTTTGAAGGACAAACATATGTTTTTACTCTGCTTTACTGAATGAGTGTCTTTGTCCAATCACAGACAATGATTAAGGCTGACAGAAGCGCCGCCTGAAGCAACCTGAATATCTGAGGAAAATTGTGTCTTTCTCCTGATGGGAAGTTCTATAAGACAAAAAAAACAAAAAAAAACACTAGCTAGACTTTAAAGGAACAGCTCAACCTCTGATACTTTGACTCTTATTGCAGAGTTACAGGGAAACATGGGTGCCCTGCTTTTTTTGTGTGACATTTTACCCACATGTTGCAATCTACATGAGGGAAATATGACTTCCTGTCCAGTACTATTCAATTTAGACAATGAGATGAAACTTTGTAGGTCATTGTACATGGTCTAGCACCTCTTGCACTTATGGTCAGCTAATCAGTAAGGAGATCTGATTGACGCTAAGTGTCTCTGTCCACTTGATCTGATGGCGGTGTCTCAGTCATGATTACTGAGCTGCATGGTTAAGTTCCTGTGGTGAAGAGTCTATACTACATATAATTAATATAAATAGGGTGACATTTATCTCTTTTGGAATTGTGCAGTAATTTTCTGTTTTTTTTTTTTTTTAATCTTGATACCTGCAAGATAAGCCATGAATTCTGAAACTGTAACAAAGTACACAAGTTATTTCACTTTTTGCAAGAGCAACAAAAACAACAAAACAAAACAAACACACAAAAATGGGTCACTTTGCCCTACTGTCCTATATTTTATAAGCCTCCTGCAGTTTAGACTGACTTTGTTGATTATATATTGATTCTATTTAAACTATTGAGGTTGACGGAATGATGCAGTAATTGTCCCTTTAGATGTGGTGTTTATATATACACATAAAGGGATGTCGTGACTGGGTCTGAAAAGTGCAGCCAGTGTGGAAGTGTTTTAAAGTGCAATACCACTGAGGGCCACTAAGAGCTGGCGACACAAAATCTGTGGCTCCAACAGACTCCCGCTCAAGAGGCATCCACTTTGTTTTTAATAAAATAGTGTATGCTATTTTTCCACCAGCCATTATTGTGTTATTATCTACGTAAATGAATTCCTTCTGATCAGTGTCCTGGTGGTCGAATAATTCCTGTGATGGTTGCCAGTCAGGTTGCCAATATAGGTTGGCGTGAATATTGTCTTCAGGTTCTCAGTCAGATCCACCCCTCCCTCCTCCCCAGCTTGTCCAAATAGGGTCACGCTTGGCTCCCAAAAAACAAAATGGCCACGACCCAAATGTCTGACTCGAGGCTTAAATTCACAAACCAATAGGTGACATCATGGTGGGTTGCCACTTGCCTACGGTATGTACATGTGAATCTGAAATATCTCAACATGAGGACGTGTCATCCACTCACTAACCTCACAAAATGCAGTATCGGACAACAGATAAATCCAGAAATATAAACTATTGTCACAACAGCTTCTAAAATGTTTAAAATCCTGACGTTTTTTTTTTTTTTTTTATTTCCCCTCGGGGAATAATAAAGTAACTACCTAACCTAACCTAACCTAACCTAAGTGTTTAAAACCGATTCCTTTAAAAGAAACAACATAGACTAGAAAATGGAACTTCGAGACTACAAACAATGAATCAAATGTGGTTCAAAGAGATGTAATCAATGCAAGTAATGTTAGTGTGACAACAAAGCAGTTGAATCTATGCAGATTTGAGAATTTTTTCCACCGCTTGTGGGCTGCATAGTGTACATGGCCTGGAATGAATGTGCTCTCAATGAGCCAATCAATTGGTAATGCTGGAAGTGATGGTGAGTAAACGAATCCCTTGGGTCGCCGAGGGAAATCTGGTTTATATTGCATCCCCACTCAGCAATGACTGTTTCTGCTGGAAGCCAGAGCAGACTAATCAAACAACATTACTGTAGGAGATCAATAAACAGTCCAATTGATGTATTGTTCCACATCCAAACCTATCTAAAGTATTTCTAAATGAAAATGTATGAAGCTTTTACATTTTATAAATCAACTCATGCATACATTTATATGAATTCTAATGTACTTCCTTTGTTTGTACCTGGATTTCTTAATGACGTGATCAGACATGTGACTTTATTTGAGTGAGTTTGCTCTGACCTCCATGCGACTGTCTGCCTTGTGCGTTTCTTACTGTTGCACAAAAGTGTTAACAACCAGCAAGCTGGCAAAATATACCCTGTGCAGTACAAAAACACAACAGCTGTGCTGAGTAGTGTATCAGAACACCTTGCTGTGTCTTATCTGAGCAACACAAGAGGCAATCTGCAATACTGATATGGAGTCAGCACCACAAAGGCTCAAAGCTGGTTGCTGATTCATAGCTGAGTCTGTATTCTTTGTAACAGACAGTGCACATCCATACCCACAGTGGGTTCCTGGAAAAGTGAAAACATGTCTGAGATATTCTTTCAAAACAGACAGTTTATTGAAGATAATATTGTACATTGACATACTGTAGTATCTGTATTGAAATGTAGTTAGGTCGATATCTGCACACTGCTGGTTGAAGTACATGTCTATGAGTGTGTGCGGAGGTTGTTGTTTTTTTTTTTTGGGGGGGGGGGGGGTATAATGCATATAACCTAGCCATGTAGTCTAGTGGCCACTATCAGTTGAGAAGAGCTGCATACATTTCTTTCAAAAATAATCTAATCTTTTTAATTTGAGAGATAAGGAAGAATTGACTGTAATTATGTGCAGCTGGGTCTGTGAGGAATTCATAAAAAAAAAAAAATGAGGCTAAGCCCATCTGCTGACTGGGAAACTAAGGGAGGCAGCGACATTGGAAATGAGAGAGAGAGAATGAAAGAAAGAGACTCTAAAATCATTAAATCAGCCACTATCTCCTCTCCTCTGTCACTCAGAGAGAAAAAGAGGCACTAATGAAATATTAATGCCTTCCTTATTTTGAGATTTACATTAATCTTTCCTCTCTCTTTCTTTCTGTCTCTCTCTCTCTTTCCCTCTCCTGCACATCTCTGTATGTAAAATGTGAAAGCTGAGCTCGGAAGGGCTTGAATATATATTTCTAATGAGATGGCCTCGCTACAGGATGTCTCATTTTTCTACCTGTTTTGCAATCCAAAGTTGCATATATTGCACAGCAAATATGGTTGTGTGCTTACGGATGCGGGGGGAGTGAGACAAGGGAGGTGGTAGTGGGAGACCGGGGGTGGGGTTGGGGGCGGAGAGTGGTTGCTTGATCTGATTGTGAAAAGACGGAGAGAATGAGAATGAAAGCAGGAACAAGAGAGCGAGTGAGGGAGCAAGAGGTACTGACTCCAGCTCTCAGCAGCAGCAGTAGCAGCCATTCAGGCAAGAATATGGCAGTTTTCCTTTGGCCTCGTCCCATTTGGCAGCGCTTCAAATGGGAAAGCAAAACAAAAAAAGCCGGGGTGTAGTTGCTCCCAGGAGGTGGGGAGGAATTAGAAGTGTGTCACGTGAAACAGCCACCATTTTCTCAATGTCCACCCCCACTGAGACCTGAAGCGAAAGCGAACCTGACACCGCTGATGCTACCGCCTCGCTCTCTCAAACACACAAGGGTGGTAAATACGAGGGTGTTAGAATTACCCCAGTTGTGCTTACACTTACACACCAGGTTAAATATGAAACCTATGTAAGCCCCTGCAGAACTGATACGTACGCTTTTGACTTTGGAATGGGTTCAGAAATTGAAAAGTACGAGGCCCCTCGGTACCGATCAAAACTGTTTTACCTTGACGACTTTGCTACAAACCTTCCACTTATGTACAGCCGACGAGAAAAAGTGGAAACACTGACACAGCTACAATTTCACCGCTGCACTGTGAAACAACCTAAGTGCAGATAAGTATGGATGGTATGGCACATTGATTCTCGAAGTGAGCGTTTCTCTGCCTTTTGCTATCCCATCAGTGCTTCATCATTCCCAGAGCTAGACTTTTCTGGCAGAACTGAGCATTCCCATGCTGTCCCACACGATGCAGTGATTTCCCTGTAGTGCTTCCATTGCAGCTACATACATTTGCCACATAGACGCGTGAGTTCCCCCCCTCAGGCACCCAGAGCAGCAGTGTGGCACACTCGGTGCACTCGTGTGGCAGTCGTACACAACGCACACCACAGCAAATGGCAAACCGCACACTGCAAGCCGATGCTGTCGCTGCTACACTGTCTGATGCAGTCTGTGCCTGCAGGGTGTATGTAGGGATAAGCGTGTATGTGTGTCTGAGTGGCGCAATGGAAGTGATGGTTGGAGGGGAAGGGCGTGTAGGTGTCTAGTGTGTGCATGTGTAATGAACAAAAAGGTAGTACGCAGTGCCAATCACCATGATAGACACTCTTCATCTTCCTTAGAGACCAAGGACAACAAAGAGCCAAGTTACTAGGCAGACAAGGCTCAGAGGACACTAAAGACTGCCTTTTAACCCTGACGTCCACAAGTAGTCACACTCGCACACGTTATTATGACAAGACAATTGGCTCATTTTACTCCTGCTACTCCTCACTGGATGGGCCTTTCATGCAAATACTTAACCAGGCAAGTGATGCCTGATATACTTAAGTCAGTCATTTTTGTATTTTAATGTGATACAAAAATTCTAAACTGGAAATAGAAAATGTGCTTGCATAAACATGGAATCTGGAATATGAAAACATAAATCGTGCAATGCAAAACTACATGAACGAAAACTATGTGGAAATCACAGCCTGACCTCCAAAACTGTTTTTTTTTTTATAATTGCCCTCCAGAAAAACACATTTCAACTTTCTCATCTGATGTGCCCATTTGCAAGGACACATGATTTACCTTCTAACTGGATGCTGTTTTTGACCCTGCACTGTTGTGATTTTGATTAGGTAAGGCTTAAGTAAAATATGACTTGGATAGGTTTGGGAGACATTGTTTTGAAGTTAAAACAACCACTTTGTTAATGTTTGAGGGATTTTTGTCATCATGGTTAAAAGGAATCAGGACTGACTGGAAATGACAAACGAACAGCAGCATCCTGAGTCGGAGTCCAGTGTTTTTTGTTTTGCTTTTTGTTTTTAACCCATCCAACCACCCCCACCTCCTCCCTCTGCAGAGTGCATGCCTCAGTAACAACATCACCCTACTTCTTCCCTTGTTCCTGATTGATCAGAGCCGTCTTTCCTGCAGCTGCTATAGAGCTCGGCCACTTAAAATAAATTGTTGTAGAGCATTTGCTGAAATGACTCATGCTGTCCTTTCCGTTGAGAGGACAGCCTCTGAAATCAGGATGGGCACACGAGATTAGCTCTAACCCGGTGTTCAAGTACAGCTTGACTCAACTGCTTCATTCAGTGACAGTGAGTCATCGTGGATATATATCGTGCTCTATTAGACTAACGTTTGAACAGACTTTCCCAACAGGTCCAAAGAATCAAAAAAATGTAACTCAATATCCGGCTGACTACTCAGGAAATTGAAGAGTTTCTCTAACTTCCAAGTCGGGAGTACAAGCATAGAAGAGTAGAAGGCACCTTGACTGTGTGTATTTTTATTTCTGTTTTTCAGGAATAAGACGGAACAGGGGCAAAATTGATCCAGAGGCTATTCTTGAAAATATGTTTGACTGGTGCTGCTAGTCTCTCTCTCTCTCTCTCTCTCTCTCTCTCTCTCTCTCTCTCTCATTACCCAGTCTGAGCTACCGACTTCCATAATCCTGGAAGGTTCAACGCCGCTGTGTTGTGATTGGTTAGACATTACATCAGGGTGATGTAATACTCCTAGGACTGGCTAGTGTGTCAGGCATGGGGAGGGCGGTAGGGCGGAGGGGGAAGGGTTGGGTGGGCTGAGTACTGAGTGAAGAGAGAGGGATGGAGCAAGGGAGGGAGGGGGGGAGGGTTATTGAGCAGAAGAACGCTCTCTCTCGCTCTCTCTCGCCTGCAGCCAGTCAGTGTGCATGTGCAGCCGCCACAGAAAGCCTCTAATCCCAAAGCACACAGCAGTGCTTTGGAGAAGGAGGGAAATAATCAAGACTGTTTCCATAGGCCCCAATCTAAAGGCTAGAGATAAGCTTTGCTGTGCATGCTGCCGTGTGTACTGGTAGCAGCTGTGTGTATTGGGGATACATACACAAAGCAGAAATGGGATTTTTGGGGGGCTGAAATTCAATCATTAATTGCAAATAGACAGAGGAGAGGAAGATGATTGTTTGGCAGGGACAGAAAATGCCAAGGCATTTGGTGTTTGTGCATAATGATTCGTAGCCAATTTCTCACTTCAGTGCAAGGTGCTTTTTCATGGATCCAAAGGTGTTATACCATATCTCTGACTTGAGATGAGGTTTGTGAACAGCAATGCCCAGGGCACAAGCAATGTGTTTTCACCTGATTGCTTTCATAGCATGGTAGACAATGCTTTGAAATACTAAAAGAAACTCATGTTGGCAAAATGAATTTTCTGCCCAAAAATTTGATATCCAAATTGAAACATGAAGTAATGGCTAACAGAAAACATTTAGTTTAATTAAACCACTTAAGAGATAGAGGGTGGAACTGTGGGGGGAAAATATATATAAAATAATATATTTGGCTGACTACTAAAAAAAATAAAAAAATACTCACGTCTTCTTCTAAAAAATATAACGTTACATGTAAGGTATATAGACTTGTGTGTCATTAAATCAAAACATAATTATACAATACACATACATTCAAGGGCATTTGAAGTGAACATTCCATACAGTTATGATCTTAATAACCAAATAGAAATGGCCTTCCAAAATGGAGGTCAGACTCTGTCATTTGGCCCTCGGGCTACATGGATGTCTTCCAACAGCCCTGATCCGTGAGTTTATTTGGAGGAGAAAATACTCTCTGTTGCCCAAATTTACAGATCATGAATTCAGACTGGTGAGGCAACCACAGGTACATATGGCATGCTAGATTCTTCATTTAGGATATTGTAAATAAAAATAAGATATTTATGAGCCACCTTCAGTGTCAAGGAGACCTGCAGATTTTTTTTTTTTTTTTTTTAAGCCTACTATGGAATGAGACATTGAATCATGGAATAAGACATTGAATAAAATGTGCAGGCTAAAATTATGAAAGGTTAAAAGAAGATGGCTCGAGAGCCTGACATAACTTGTTTGCTGAGAATGGTGTCAAAAATCTTTCCAAAAGCAGTTTAAGGTCATACATTGCCCCAAGTTAAAATCACTTTCCTTATCTTGTGTTCAACTAAAGCCACAGAAAATAGGAGCAAGGCTCTTTTTTTTAGAGTGAGTACATGTACTTTGTGTTGTTTCGAGAGCCCGTAATGTTTATTCATTAACGCGACTCTAACAAACTAACTTACTGTTGACATGCGCACTCTTATCATCTGTCAGCCACCAAAGTGACAGAACCCTCTGAGGTATTATGAAAGCAAAGTCGGACAGCCTTTGAAGGAAACTGGGGAGAAAAAAAAAAAAAAAAAAAAAACGCAAAACTACCTGAATGACAACTTGTCAGAATAAAAGACTGCCATTTCTTATTTTGCTTCGGGCTAGAAATGAAAACTAGGTAATGACTACAATGATCGCACACAGACAGGTACACATGTGAGCACACACAGATGTACACACACACACACACACACACACACACACACACACACACACACACACACACACACACTGACAATGACACTGACACGGTTACAGCGACTGTGACTGGTTATTTTTGAGGCTGTTTACAGAGCTTGTTGGTCTGATTCTATCAGCACAGGTTGTGGTTAGATTAAACATTACATACATTCTGTTACTTCATTACACCTAAGAGTCTGGTTGTTACTTTATATGACAGGTCTATAATAAGTGTGTGTTCTGTGTGTGTGTGTGTGTGTATATCAAACACTCTTTCTGAATATTTTTCCAAACTGATTTCCATCTTTTTTTTTTCCTTTACACCTTGTCAGCATGGGTCTTTGAGAACTTTGCTCTCACCCAGCCAGTCCATCTGCACTGTCTGATAGTCCATCTCTGGCTACACTGCAACATGTTGTAACGAACCTCCCCCTACGCTCAGGTCCCTGTGTTTATAGTCTGCCTGCATCGTGTGCACTGTTATGTGGCTGTCTGGGAGAGCTCAGCACTCCTCTCTCTGTGACAGAGGTCAGCGAGTGCTCCGAGCCCGGTTGACGTCATGCTGCTGCAACCCCGCAGACATACCAGCAGGCAGGCAGAGGGACACACCGACTGACAAACCAATGGGCAGACAGGGTATATTTATAGCCTTTCCGCATATGCAAGCCCCACAGCGAGCTGCATGGCTGGATACTCCCTTAAGGCAAACCCACCCTGAATGCGTTGTGTTCATCATGTGCAATCCACAAGTCGGCTTTCAAGAACAAGTGCCTCTCTCTTAATAAGAGTGCAGGCAGAGCATCAGACATTGACGTTCTGTGATCACTTCAGGTAAATCATCAGGTGTTTCATTCAGGTGTTTCCCACCTGAATGAAAAGGTGCGCATGCTTAACTGTTCATCTCCCATGCTTCATGAACATATTGTGGGTACACATTAACTAATAACACAGTGAGGATGTAAGCTTACCACAATGCTTCACACCATTACTTATCTAATAAACTATAGGAGGCAACTGCCATTAGCACTGGCGCTGATGCTGAAATTCACCTCCCACTGGCAGCCTCCTGCAAACTAATCTGCCGTATACTGTATGCAAATATGAAACTGTTAATGTCAGGATGCAGTCTAATTCCACATTATTCTCCGGGTAGTGGGCCAGTCAGGTTGACTTTGAAATGGATTGTGGGTGATTAGCTGGGAATGCTGGGAGAATACCGAGGTCTCTCTGGTGAACCCCGCAGCTGGTGCCGGAGTCAGCGGAGCAACGATCCAGGTAATTAATTCTTTGACAAGCATCAGTGATTTGGAAAATCAGTAAGAATGGCAGACGCTGATCAAAAGGGAAACACGTGGAGAGATGTTTAAACAGTGGGCATGCGAGGCGTCAGTCATGCAGGGGCCCAGACACAGGCCCAAAGCCCAAACACCAAACACTACCAACGCACCTTGGGTGATGATCAAACAATAGCAGGCTGGAGGATACCCTGTGTTTGGGTTGGTGCTCACAGATATCCAGGAAGTTATGCACTGAGTCTAATTCAGTTAATAGAAGTTAATTAATTCAGCACAAAGTGTACGCGCATATTTACACACACAGGCACGTATATCCATGGGCATGCATTCAGACACATATGCACAGTATAAACATACTGTTACACTACACTCAACATGCACAGTAAACAATTCATGTATATGGACTCTACAGAAGTGCAGATAAACCACACATGTGTATTCAAGTCACAAATCCATGCGTGCAGTACAAACACTATGAACGTACACCCCAAGAAACATAACTCAATATACAGACACGGACATGTGGTAAAGATCAATTCATTTTCAGTATTTATACATATTGCACTAAAGCCTATATCTGTTGAATGAAATGCAAACAATGGCACGATATTCACGGGCATGAGATCACATAGATGCAAGCGCACACACGGCACTCTTCATAAATACACAAGAGGTTGGGTTGTCGTTACTGCCATAGACTTGATTAAATCATGCCTATATCCTTTTCTTGATTGTATGGATAGGGGAGAGAAAAAAAAAACACACAGAGGCGGAAAAACCATAATGAAACATCATAGGCACAGCTATTATAGACACGCTGTCCAGAATACAAATTCCTGATGCAGGTATTTGTTTTCATCCATCAGTATTCATTATGCGAGTGAATGTATCATTGGAGTGCAGCTATTGATCCTGTATTAAATCTCATTGTTATATTCCTATTCAGCAGTGAGCCAGGTGAGAGGAAAAAGAAGGGTGACCAAATGTCATGGTGACAACATGCAGCATTGTCAAAGGTAGCTTTATCGATCAAGATAGACAGAGAGAGAGAGAGAGAGAGAGGGGAAATATTTCAGCAGGACCCCAACCGTCTGACATTTTAGAAAAGCTGTCCTTTCTATTTTGACACCATCTATTGTTGCACACAAAGACCATAGATGCCTTGACTGAGGCAATTTGAGCTATGGCCTTCACATCCAGCAGAGACAGCAAGCACATTCAGATGTAGCTCTGTAAAGTAGGGAGTCTTGTTCATTATATTATCAGTGGTAATTTTCACAATTCACATGCTGTGTTTCTTAGAAGGTGGTCTGAGCATTGTGCGTTCTTTTTTTTTTTTTTTTTTTTGCTTTGACATTTTAAAGGCCTTACTGTCATACCATGTCAGCGGTTAATCTGAAACACAATGTGGATGGAGGCTCCGTGGTTTGCTAAGGGTCCAATTAGCCTGCCAACCATGTACAGCAATTCTTCACACAACTTAGATGACTCAGAAACATCCCCAGTGGGACTCCTCTTCTTCTTTTCTTTTCCCCGCTCAGATCCAAATGAAAGCAAACGGTCGGAGGACCGAGGGAACACAACGAAGCACACAGGCAGGCGAACGTGGATGACTAAACGAGTGTTGTCGTATCAAAGCTGAACAACCACCAACCATGTCAGGTTGTAGAAACAACACAATAAGGGCAGGCCAGTGCTGCAATGCGTTGACCAGGGAGAACCCCGGCGGCTGGGAGCCATGCAGGTCAGAAGGTGTGCAAGTTTGTTGGCAGAGCTTAGCATTTATTTCCCTCTCTACCTCTCCCTCTCTCTCTCTCTCTGTCTGACTCACTCAGGTAATTAGCTCAGACTTGCATTTTCCCTGTGTATGGCTTGAAGCTTCTTGTGTTAAAGCAGTCCAGATCAAAACGGACTGTCATACCACATTATTTTCAATACTGCTCCACAGCAACAGCCTGATTATCGAGTCCGCTCGGTTCTTCCCCTGCTTCCCTGGATGTTTATCTGTTGCTAGGACTGGAAAATCTCCAAGCTCATTGTTTTGCACCAAGGGGAACCGAAGAGCAGATTAAGTATATCTCCTGATCTGTGGAATGACTTTACATTGCAAGGCTCCAACAGAAGAGCAATAGCTCTCTACACAGGTACCTTTTTACATTCAACATACTTTAATCTAACCCAAATCAATCGGCTCCTGCACACCACTAGTTGGTCCAAATTGGTAGGTCCATTCTGAGCAGACCGCATTTTGAGTGGACTGCAAAGGTGTAGGTCCAAAGGACAAAAACAAACATTTTGGAAGCACTTGGGACAAGCGACTCTTCTGTACTGCAGAGTAACTGCTTTATCAGTTGTGCAAACAAGCTCTACAGAACAAGTAGCCTGACTAGCAAAGCCCACACAAAGCAACTTCTTCTTCACTCTGCAGGTGACACAACTCCCCTTGTAAATCGGTCTGGTCACTAAGGTCATCTTTCTAGTAGAAGAATAATCTAGATAGCTCCTCAACACTGCAAGATCGTTATAGTTATAATGATATAATCTGCCATACGTAACTTTTTGTTAGAGTCATAACCCAGAAATGACAAAATGACCCCAACAGACATCAAACACACACTGCTGGAATCACCTCATTCTTCTCAGTGGAAGCAGGATATGATATGTCCATCAAGGATTAATATCCATGAATGCATTTCAGAATCATATTTAATCATATTCAACATGCAATATTGGAGATTTTTAGATTTTGTTTCATAATTATAAGATTCAAAAGGCTAGATAGAGTTGTAGTTTTAAATTCCATTCACTTAAATATAGTGAGGTTCATTATCTAAATATGATTAGTGCATCATTTTGGCCAGGTGAACATTTCTGCCAAATTTGAAGAAATTCCCTCAAGGTGTTCCTGAGATATCAGATGGATGGAAGGGACATCACATACACCTTTGACCCATGACTACCTAAACCTAATCAATTCATCCTTGAGTCCAAGTAAATGTTTGTAACAAATTTGAAGAGACTCTGAAGTGTTCCTGAGATATCACGCTATACAAGAATGGTAAATAGTAGTTATGTCTGTCATACAACAAAGTGCTGATGTGACATGAACTCTGGCTGGTAAATTAATGTACACACATTTTCATTACTATGTTCATGCAGTTATTTAGCTTATTAACGTGCTATACAAATAATAAAACCTTCAGCCTTGATTTGGTCTAATTGCTTTAGCAATGCTTTTTTATTACTAAGCTGTGCTCACACTTCCTTGCAACACTATTTACGTCCTCGGGTTTTA
The DNA here is from genome assembly GCF_022577435.1 of Embiotoca jacksoni. NCBI lineage: Eukaryota > Metazoa > Chordata > Actinopteri > Embiotocidae > Embiotoca > Embiotoca jacksoni. The sequence continues at coordinate 5,449,033 of NW_027185318.1, forward strand.
AGACCAGTTGCATTTATTTAGAGATTTAGATTGTGTAATTGAATTGCATGAGTGTATATGGACCCTATTGTAAGACTGAACCTGTTGGCAATCCCTTATTTAGGCAATATATCGTCATCATCGAAGAAGGGATCAGTGAAAGAAAGACTGGTACAAGAGGAAGAGAGAAGGGGGATTCAGGGAAAGTTTGTCGGTTAACATCTAGGGGGTAGGTACAGTAAATGGTGCGGCAGAAACTTTGAGTGAAAACCTTGCACAGCAATAAAGTGATATACACATGAATAATGCAGGAGCATTTAGTTCAGTGCTTAGGCAGTGGGGGAATCATATGTCCCTGGTGCCCTGAAGGATTCCAGTCTACTGAGCCAGCGTCTCTGGTCGAGAATAAACCAACACAGACCCAAATGAGAAGTCCAGTGCTCCACACTGTCCTGCCAACACACGGACACAAGACAGACACACACATTCACTAGAGTGTGTAGAAAAAAAAAAAAAATGTATTAGCAATTGTAGATACATATATTCAGCACCCATCCCTCACATAAAGGCACTCATGTCTCCATCACTATTACACATACAGACACATTCACCCACTTAATCCTCACTGTCTAGTCAGAGTCAGTAAAGTACAACAGCTTCATAAAATAACTAGAATGATTCACAAATTATGCATAAGACAGCAACTGATTATATCACAATGTTTCCCGGTGATAACATCCCACATAAATGTTGAACGACGTGTGCAGCAAGCAGCTCTGAATAGAAAAGAGGAGAGTTGTCTTTACTTTTAGGTGTGGGATTAGAGTGTGACAGGGTCTGTGGAAGTGAGTAAGCATGAGTTTGAGTGGTAATTTCACAGAAATGATGTCAAGATTTGATTTTGCCATCTCAGCTGCCCAAAGAATTAACTAATGATTAATTAATTACTCCACACATCCAAATCAAATCATCTGCTTTTCCTTGCTATGCATATTCTCGTTGGCTGTCATTCAACTTCTCTCCTTGTAGAAACAGAAGTAGCATATTCTCAAAAAATGGCATGATGTCATTGTTTTTTGGTCCAAAAGAAACTCTCACCATATCCCCCAGCATTACTTTCTATATTCATGTGGTAGCGAATATCTTAATCCTCTCGCTTCTCAGTCAGCCTTCGAGCATATGGCATTTATGTAGTGGTGGGTGTGAGTGCGTGTGTGTTTAATGTGTTGACACCGTCACTATTTACCAGCTTTTCCTCGACATTAAACCATTTGATTTCCATACAGCCAATGCAAATGAGGCCAGGAGAGCGTTGCCTCCATAACATATGTGGCTCCTCATATGCTCCCGGCACCAGTGAGCTGGGGACAGGGGCGGGGCAGCGCTTCACATTGGAATGGTAATTCACCAATCAGCGAGGTGACATACTCGGCGAAAGAAGGGAGAGTCGCACATCGCCGACAGGGACATCAGTTTCACGAAACATTTCCTCCTTTGCACCTGAAAGCACGGCATAATCACGAGCAGGGGTGATGCACCATGAAATGGAATGGGCGCCCAGATCCGGGGGAGCGGACACAGTGCCGTGTCCACAGAAATGAGGGTCATTCTTTACCCAAAGATGCCAGTGTCAGTAGAAAAAGGCCCTGCGGGTCCGGGTCAGACAGTCACACAGGCAGCCTTACACTGCATGTCAAACTTTCATTTTTGACTTGATACAGAAATAAGTCATTTTCGTCTCGACATGTCATCATCAGGCAAAGAAATCTCTATATCCTTTTTTTTCTCAATTCTCTGACAAACGCAAGCTTTAGCTCAATTTTTGACAACTGGAATACTGTTAATTTTATCAGTGTGTAAATTTAATCAGAGGCTTTGTTAAATTGAACGGCACAAAATACGTACTGTTCTTTCACGACCCTGTAAAACCATCCAAATCTCCATGAACTGCCAAGTGTGTATGTTTTTGTGGGCATTAGCTTGTATTTCTCTCTAAACCCCCCCACAGGTCATGCGTATTGTAAGACACATTTGAGCTTGCAGAGGAACAAATGTGTGCCAAGTGAGATAAGAAATGACGACTGCTAATAGACTTTGCTCCCAGAGAAAGTTCAGCCCAGCCAAAGAAATAAATAAAAAACATGATCTGAATCCTCAAACTAGTGCCTCACTCTATCTGCCAGATGTATCAGTGTTCCTCCAAGCAATCAAGAAGTAATTCCCTTTATCGGCCAACATGAATATTAAAGTTTGGTGCTAGAGGGATCTTGGGTATAAACACCACTGTCACCAGCACCTGTCGGGGACTGCGGTGGATAGTGGATGGAGCACATGAGTGGCTCACAGTGCAATAGCACGGCTTTAAAGATACCAGTGGTAACATCAGTTGGGGCTGAAGAGAAAAAATGCTGATTAGCACCGATTAGCATCTTTGTCTTCGGGTCCTTGTCATCCAACACGTGTAAATTTAAACCAGTGTGACAGAAACAGACCATCACATTAAAGTTTAGGTTTTTTTTTTACACTCAATGCAAATGAAGGGTAAACAAACAAATATCTGAATAGAGGAGGAGAACGAGAGGGGTTCCCCAGACTGAAGACCTTTATACGCATATGCAAATAACAGTTCTCATGGCGTGCATCTAGCAGGAAATTAAGAGAGAGGCAGAATTACTGAGCAGTATGGAAATGTGCAGATGTGTGGATATGCAATGCTGCTTCATTATTTTTGTAAAAATGGCCCACTTTAATATTCAAACATTTTGATAAACAAAAGACACAAATGAAGATGGTCCCCTGAGGAACAGGACAGAACACTGATGATCCTAATGCTCGCCAAACAACATCCAACTGAGGGACAAAACTCATCTTTGGGCATGACACACACAACACTGAATAAACAAGAAGCGGAACATGCTGGAACATTTAGTGCGCATCTGGGGTCAAGTCTGGTAATGCACTTAGAAACAAGATGACTGGTTGTAGTCAAGAACGCTATCGACACCTGCAGATCATTTAACAAATTGCTCTGCGGTTTCCACATGGTCTGGACTAATTCTGTCTTCTATCTAAACATTAAAAAAAAAAAGAAGTCTGGCTTCATCTTTGAAAGTCTTTGAGACTGAAAAAACAATCATCTCAGTGCAAGAAATGAGCTGAATAAGCAAATGCACACAATGGGTTTTCTTTTTGTTTCAGACTGAGTCTGGTTGTGTGCTCTCCACTTGTCGTCGTCTGTTTTTGTTTACGGTGGCATTAGAATCATCACTGCACCCACAGTTAATGGACAGAGTGGGAAGAGATAGAGGGAGAGCGAGGAATGATCAAGCCATTGTCCTTGTGTGCAGCACACTATACTGTTGACTTTGTCATGGTGCCATGTTGGATAACATCCACTCCATCATATCCATGCCCAGATGCTACAAGCGAGATAAGTGGATTGTACAGAGCAGGCTTGTCAGGGATCCCATATATTCATACTGAATCTGTGGATAGTAAAACATAAATAGGCTTTTGAAGTGAAGTCATTTAGATTGTTTCGGGGTTTTTTATAGTTTAATATGGATTGTTTTACACTGACATCAACTTGGCCGGGGCTGAAGATGTGTTTCTTTGTGGGAAAAAAAAAAAGAGCAAAACTACTGGTAGTATCAAATGTTTTCAATGGCTTTTAGAGGCCAGAAAATGTAACATTAGCTACCTATTTGGATGCTTAGCTCATGAAGCCTGTGGTAAATGGGAACTGGAATTATTCCTGAAACATCATTAAGAAGACATGTCTGGGGCTGCCTTCCCTTGAAGTTGCGCTTTACATAATCAGAAACCAATACAAGTTGATGGAGTACTGAAAATTACCATTAACTTTTGCATATTGATTCTGGCAAAGTGATGTCCTCACTTTTATTATAGTAATGATGCTCTTGACTCTATAATGACTTTTTTAAGAGGAAGGAAAATTGTTAAATTTACACCTTTTGGATTTGATGGTCTGGTCGCTGTTTGCTGTGCTTTATCAGGGTTTATTGCCAACTGATTATTTTGTGGAATCACTCCCTCACAATAACACCAGTGAGGCATTAAGTCAAGATAAAAGCAATCTAAATATGAGCATGCAGGATGGCTACGCTAAATGCACCCAACTAATGATTTCATTATTTCATATTAAAGGGTTAATGTATATTCAGAATGCCTATTTACTCAAATTGTTCTTGCACATATATGGCTCCTAACAGAGGAGCTCCTCAGCTTCTATTGAGCATCAGGCTTTTATTTGCACAATCAACGAACTTCAGATAAGCCATATGTTTTTGAATACAGCTGTACTGGTGCTCCCGACAACAGAGGGTTAAAAAAGGGTTTAAAAAAAAAAAAACTAAAAAAAAGTCAGCTTCCTGTCCCAAAAGCACACAATCGCACACTCTCTACACCGCATGACCCTGTATATTCTTGAACGTCAGCCAGCTCTCTTCTTTAAGAGTCCAAATCCTGGTGGCTGCCAGTCAACTTCAAAGCAGTTGGGCTGTGGCTGTCTTTCTTAACCTCCAAATCTGGCTGGTCTTGTTACAGCTGCACTGTGGGGACAGAGTGGGCAGTGTTTGCGTTTGTATGTATGTGTGTGTGTGTGTGTGTGTGTGTGTGTGTGTGTGTGTGTGTGTGTGTGTGTGCCTGTGTTGGACAGAGTGGGCAGTGTACTGGGTCTGCTGATTAACCCCTGGGCCAGGGCCATTCTCCTCAGACAGACAGATCGGCTTTCGCCTGTCCCGGCCCCTGTAATGGGAGCCCGCTCCAACAAGCCACTTCAAAGAGGCAGGGCCAGCAGGAATGTCAGGTTCAGAACCAGAGGGAGCAGGAGAAAGAGGGAGAAGCAGAAGAAGGAAGAGGTTTGTGTATATTTATGTGCGTGTGTGTTTCTCGGTTTGAACGTGATGGGTGGGGGTCTCACTTTCTGGTCAGCAGCAGGACTTTGGCCCTGGCTGGACTCAGCCAAGCGCTTCCTTTTTTCTTTTTTTTTTTTTCATTTGCAGCAAGTTAAAGTTGTTTTAATTTGATTTGGCAGCAAAGCAAAAGGCCTTTGGGGTAGTTTGGCCTGCGTCTGGATCAGCTGTGTTTTTTTGGCGATGGTGTGGAGTTTGTATTTCTCTGCTGCTTCAAGGCAATGCCTCATCCTCTCTCTTGACCTCTCTTTGCCAAAAAAAATGTATCAGAGTCAACATATGTTGTTGGTCAGCTTTGCCAAATATTAAACTACACGGCAGCCCTGACAAAATCACAGCAGTCAGTGGATTTTGTTTGATTATACTTAAATAGGAAACGACAAAACTGACATTTTTGGATTTAAGATGTTCCAGTCGTTGGACATGACACAAGAATAAATGGGAAGATGATAATGTCTCACTATATGCATGTATGTGCTTACACTGTGTGTACAGTATTTGTAGTATTTGTGTGGGCAGATGAAGCTGGTATCCATATACTTTTAAAATTATTAAATCATTTGTCTGAGTACATTTTGTTTGTGCAGAGGACTAAAATCAACAAAAACGGATCACCAGTTTCATTCTTTTCAGTGGTTAAAAACTTCCACTGCTACGAGTGCAGTCTTGAATCAGTATGAAGTCAATAAACAAAACTGCACGTGCCCCAACGGGATAAAACAAATTCAAAACACTTTAAAGATGAGCAACAAATCCTTGCTCAAAGTTCAATTTGTGCATGGACACACGTTCTAATTGTGTGAGTGCGAGATGGCGATTCATTTTGCACATCCGCACAAACGCATTGTCATGAGATTCCTTGAAGTCGCACACACACGAATCCCCTGCGGAGGTTAGGTTTGCTGTGGCAGAGGAGTCGGCTTGAGCCGCTCTGTCGATCACCCAACACTGGGCTGCCTTTTGTGGCTCGGAGACAATGGGCCGCTGCTGGGGAGAGAGACAGGCAACCTGAACCTGACACAGGAAGCTCTTAAAGCTACACAAAACAAACTGCTGAGCTCTGGCATTTCCCCTAACTGAAAGACTATCTCCACCGTCATTAAAGGTGAACTCAATCGTCTAATCTCCTCCAAAGTCACTGAGCAACCACTGCTATCACCCCTCCTCCTTTTCTCCTTGCTCCCTCTATTCTCACTTGCCTCACGCGGTGGAGGCCATCAATGAAATGCCATTAGACCTCTGGGGGGGTTAGAGGTCATAGGACTAAAATGTTCCGTTGAATGTGCTTGGTGGCAGTCTGAAAGAAAAGGGTGGGTGTTTTGTTGTGCTCTGATCGATGGAAGGTAGTTCACAGAAGCGTTAAGCAACATGCTGTGTGTGTTCAAGCAAATCACTTGGTTAAAGGTTTGTCGTATTCCTCAACAGACATCCAAGTCCCATTAAATGTGTTTTTTTTTTTGTGCAAAACAGCGTGTATATTTCATACATGTTATATTAGCAGAAGATTAGTGTGCCATTCAACATTTGAGAAATAACAATTGCAGAATGTGTATTTTCATGTTTGAAAGCTTCAGCAGGTAATCAATACCATGCCAAGAAGAGAGCGGTAAATAGCATGTCTTGTGATGACGGAAAACAAAGCAAGAGACGAGTAGCAAACGAAACAGGAAGCCATCCAACCATCACCATTGAGAATATAATGAAAACCCTGAGAATGGACATGCACATTTGCACATACAAACACATTACATTCTCTGCTACCACAATACATATCATTTTGATGTCATCCACATTTGGCTAAGGCCATTTGCACCTCACGCGTAATATCCTGCCAGCTATACAAATAGCACTGTTTGGAATTCAATTATCTGTTGCCTTTTTCTTTTCTTTTTTTTTATTATTATTATTCAAGCACTATCCAGTGCCGTCATTGAGCAAAGATGTAAAAAAAAAAAAAAAGGTATTCACCCCTCCTATTATCGCATCAAAATCTGCCAGGCCGCTGTGCATACCGGCTCATTACCTTGGTGAAAAAGCCACCTTAACCTCCATTACAAGCCGGCCCTGTAATTAATGACTTTTTAAGCTATTGAACCAAAAGCAATTAGGTCATAAAGGAGGGCTTGTTCAGTAACATGAATACCTTTCCTTTATTAGTTGCATCCTTGAAGAGGAGATGCTAACCAAATGTGACAGTCCCTGGAATTAAGATGCTAATGTTTCCAGTTATTTGAACTTGTCAATCAAGCTTTTGTCATTGTTGTGAGGGGTACACAATTTGTTTTTTTTGTTTTTTTAAATCTAGAGTTCAATGGTATTTGAAGGTTGAAGAATTTCTGTACAGTTGAGCTGCTGTTTTGATTACGCGCGTGTTTGCACGTGCGCTTAGGCGTGCGCGCGTTTGTGTGTTCGCCTGCGCACGTTAAGCAGAAGAGAGCAAACCAGATACAGCCCATTCCGTCAGCGCAGTATGCAGAGCCCAGATAAGACTTCATGCAACACATTTGCTCTGTATTTGTTCTAGACTTTATCGCATGTTCCAGTGGAGGTAGACGCAGTCGAGACATGTGGTCTACATTCTAATGCCTGCAAGGGTCAGCTCAGCGGTCAACCAGCACATTACTCTGTGTCCACGCCAGACAGGTTAGAACGCACAAGACTAATGCTGCAGCTCATCCAAAAGGTCATCTGTGGATATTAATGTGTAACTTTAACCGAACCTGCATGAGGAACAGCCAACCTCTTTTCTCATGAACAGGAGGACACGGTGTACTACAGAGAGGGATAAATATGCCTACGGGATGCAATGCAAAGTTAATATGGGTCATTCTGTGCTAACTGTGACTCTTTTGAAAGTAAATGAAGGCAAATTCACCCATTGATATTTTTGTTGTAGAGTTGCTCCAGACAGTAATCGAAGGCCTGAGTACAATTACTCAGGCTTTTGGAAAAAAAACGTCAGATTGATCTGGCCAAATGTTTTACTGTTCCTCATTATTCACCACCATGCAGCATGCAAACGGTGCCTGACAATAAATAATGCAACGTGTCCCCCAAATTGATTTCAACCTGTTGAAGCCAGTGGAACAAAGATGTCAAGGATACAATTGTTGTAACGAGGTGAAAAATGTGATCCTCTTTGAAGGTATCAACTGATCTTCTTGTCTTAGTTTTGCACTGGTTATTAAAAAGACACCTGCCAGGGGCTCATCGGCAGGCTGAACCCCACCACATGATACTTAAATACAACAAGACAAACAAACGAATAGAAACTACTGCATGATAAATGCAACGTGTTGTGACAATTCTGAGCTAAGATTTGCTGTATTTTATCTAAATGTAAATTATTAAACAGTATGATAATACATATGACCATGATAGTAACATAAATGTGGGTGTAACAGTTCTCTAACTTGTTCCTACAGCTCGCTCAGAGCAGACCTTGCGTATTTACCCTCTTAAATTTGTAATTTATTCAACCGTCATTACAGCAGCAATCAAATCTTACTGAATTTGGAGGTTTTATGTGTGCTTATGTGTATGCAAGAAGAGACTGAGAGAGAAGTGTATATGTGTGTGTGTGTGTGTGCGCGTGTGTGTGTGTGTGTGTGTGTGTGTGTGTGTGTGTGTGTGTGTGTGTGTGTGTGTGTGTGTGTGTGTGTGTGTGAGCACTCTGCCATAGCACACTCAGGCCCCTAATCACCCTCACTAAGTTCAACTTGCAGCAGCAGGAAAGCAATTGATCAGCGTGGTCATTAAAAGGATACTTCAGCAGTCGTTTGACTCTGCTCTTTGAAGTTCCCAAACATTCATACATCAGTGATTATCAGTGTGCCGCAGTAACATGTTTTTGTGAATTTGTGCCAACTGATCACTGTGATTACAACAAGACCAGCTAATTGTGGCTCATTTAAGTGTTTAGTGTTTGCTTTCGCTGATATAAAAAAAAAAAAAAAAAAAAAAAAATGGTCTGAATTAGCAGATTGAATGACGACTGTTTGCCTTTAAAACTGACAACCCCGTGTTTAAAATGCATTCCGTGACTCTTACAAAGCTCATTTCTTTTTCGCAGTAAATTTGTTTTAGAATTCATTATTTGCCATGAAATGTGAAAAGTCTTCTTCATTAGATAGTGTGAAATCCCGCTCTGTCTGCCTCTGCTTCTCTGAAGTCCACCTAACCATGTTAATCCCACAGCTGCGAACTCCACGGCGTTTCCCCCGGTGGACTTGCAGACCTGCTGTCTAAATAATTGCCTCATTAGTGTGTGGTGCACAGGTATGGCATAGATGCAAACTTTAGACAAGTGTCTATGCAAATCAAATTGCTTGTTCGACACTCTTTATTCATGTGATCAAAAATCAGCTGAATTATACCGGAGACCTCAGCCCTGAAATGGAAATTTAGGGATAACTAATGCATTTTCAACGAGGTGAACAGGGAGCAGGTAGTGGCTCAGAACAGATGATGTGCAAATAGTTGACAGCTTTCAACTTTGTTGTCATTACATTTCAGATATTCTCTTTTTAATTAATGACTGACATAAAAAAAAAAAAAGGTATATGAAAATACCAATAAAAACAGCAGTGAGTCAAAGACCTAATCACAGGAATTTTGGTAAATTGGCCTTCCAAGAAAAGGGCTGGCTTTTGGACTTTCCTCTTAGAGAGGAAACACAGGCAGATTTATTCATTATCAGGGAAATTGGGTAATTTTTTTCAAAGGCTGAGCTATTGCATCTAGCAGTATAACAGGTTGTCATTTAAAACAGCATGGGACCATATAATTTAATTTACAAGCAATCAAAATGCTTAGATTTAGTAAATGGTAAATGATTGATTTGACACATTTTATATTGATGTGTAATCAACAGAACCTGCAATCTGAGCCCATTTATGAATTTCTGTGATATTTTTTTTCATATGCTTTTTGAAACCAATATTTCCCCTTTTTAAAATGTAGAGTTCAACTGTCTTTTAATGTGGCTCTGAATCTTAAATTTGAATTATCAAACTTATCATAATTATAATACCAGATATCTCTATGGCGATACAGCTTTTTAGATTGTGTTAAGATTATGTAGAGCAATAGGCAATGATGAGAATTGCTTCAACAAGACATGCCTACAACAGCCAGAGAAATGCAAGCAGACTGCTTCACCAGCCTGCTGAATAGGTGCTTACAGTGGCTTCATTTTTCTCTCTGTGATGATGCACCCGCTGTTACACCTTTGGCCTCGAAGCTATGGCTCAGAGAGCATTGCTGCCATGGCAGACCGCTGCCTGCATTGACCGTCTGACACAGACTTGTGAGGTTACCTTGAAATGGCACGGACCTGATGGACGAGATGACTTTTCCATGTACTGTCGTAATAGGAAGACAGAGTGCATGGGGCCAGGTGTTCGACAAAAACAAATCACGCTTTGGGTTAGGGTAATTAATCTATTTTGACCATTATACTAACAAAAACGGCATCTGTTTATTCAAAAAACAAAAAAAAACTGTGCTTATTAATGGCATTCATGGGAACGGTAGATGCATGATGCGTTTCAAATGTCAAGACATTCTACATTAGCTGCTTCGCTACCGTTCATCAACTTCTACATCAAGGCTATTGGTCTGCCGCTGTCTTCTTCCTTTAGTTGTTAGTATTCATGCAGTCTTCTTTAGCCAAGTACAAGGGAGCATGTTAAGCAGTTCAAAATAGTCATTATGCAGATTAAGAGTGAACTAAGAGAGGCTTCATGCAACTTTGAATTATGAAAAAATATAAAAATTCACATAAATACACTAAATCTGTCTCTTGCAAATTATGTTTTGGAGGGAAATTCTACACTAATCAATATTTTACACTAATGACCTGTCAAATTATTGTGTGTAATGTAAAAGCTGTTGCTCAGCTCGATGGAGTTTTTAGCATCTTTAAGCTGATTGTTTTGGGTTTTACAGAAACTTGATCATTTTGGCTCAGTTTCATCAACCTTATCCATCCTGTTTCCAGCCACAGCAGGCCAAAAAAAGATGTGATGAATCTACTGAATTGTGGCTGTCATTCACCAAACAGCCGACAGACAAAATCAACAACTAACTGGTCAACTTTAGAGCCACGCACAGTTTATTTCTCTGGAATCGGTCCAAATTAATGGAGATGGTGCTTTGTGAATGAAAGATGTGTAACCAAGGTCACTGTCTGAGAATGTTTTTCATATCATTAAAAACACCCACTTCCATATCAGGAAATGCATGTTTTTATAACAAACTAAACATGTATTTTAAAGTGGGTACTACAGTTTGCATTTTTCTGATAAATCTCATGATGAATGTTGGAGAACATTAAAAAAAAAGTTCAATGCGTGCTTTAAGTCAGAGTTGATTTTGCCATTAAAGACAACCATGGGCATTCTTTAAACATGAACCAAGTGCTTTAAAGTATTCATTTTCGAAGATGATCATTTACATAAATGTCTGTGAAGTCACTCTTACCAAGTGAGATAACACAATGGTGATTGACCTGTGGACCACTGATGAACGCATTTGCATTTTCATTTGCATTTGCATTTGCAGTATTACGAACTCATTGATCTCGGGGAAAAATTTGAAGCACCACACGGTAAGTGACGTATTTTTCTTTATCCAGGAGTGGTTGTGGTTGTGGTTGAACTCGCTTTCAACCAAACAGAAGACATCCTCTCATAGATCTCTTGGAAGGAAATCTAAGATGCAATTGCCACTTATCGCCATAGGTGCTGCCAGAGAGATTGAGATTGTAACTTTAAGTTCCCTAAATATAACATGAACACAGTAAATCGGCTTTAGAAATAAAGAAAAACATGTTTTAGAGATGTATTCAAGATATTATATTATTTTAATAAAAATGTCACCCAGGCAGTATTTTTGATTCACACACAAATACTTACTATTGCCAAATCTGCACATGTAGGTGAATACACATGCAATGCAAAACATGGGACACCAGGCAACAGTTGCCTCTATACAAAAATTGCCTCTTGTATAAAGATAAGTACAACGGCCTTTGCACAGCCTGTCCCGGGACAACAGCAACTTCCCCCTCACTCTTGACTTAACTGCAGCCCCCTGCACATTGTAATCACATTAAGCTGTATTTGATGTATAATGTCAAGTTTAGTGGCAACCTCCCAGGAGAGGGTTCACTGGAGAAATTTAACATAGCTGTGGTCCATACGTAATTAAAAAGTATGTTATCTCTGGGCAGAATGTTATGGCTAAGCATTGGCCTGGATCCAGCTAACGTTGATATAATCCCACCCAGCTATGTTTCTCTGTGGATGGGGTCACTGGGTCACTAACTGCCTCCTTGTGTGCTATTCAGCTGCAGTGAGACAAGAGAAGCCTCATCAGAGAAATTGAGTCACAGGGTCCAAATACAGCTCGATCCCAACTCCCAGCTTTTTGCTTTTTTGCTTTTTTAAATATAATCACAGCTCCGGATTTTTGATTTTCAGACTACAAGCTGTACAGTGTCAATGTAAAGAAGAGCAACAGAAAAATAGAGCAAAGAAAAATCCCACCGATCTGTTAATACACAGATTTGCTCAAGTATATTTCAGATCAAATATTGTGAATGGCTTAACTTGAATCATGTTGTATGTTTGTGCTCTTAGTAGTAATGCTATTCAGTTCCACACGATTAACCAAATAGGACAATTTAACTAAATGCTGCTCAGAATAAATGTTACATTATTAGTGCATTAAAGCATCCACTGCTCCACTGCTGAAAAATGGTGGTTTTATTCAGGTGGTGAGCGGTCTCAGACTCATTAGCGACGGAGAAAAGGTTCAACACAACTGGTCCATTTGCTGCAGTGAGCTAGAAGGAAGTTCACAGTTCGATCAGCCAAGTCTCAGCTTGTGAAGATGTAGGAGAGCTCTTTTTATCAATTCACCTTCATAGCAGTTAATCAGCCACTATAAAAGTTGTTCAAGCAGTAAAAAAAAACATCCCAAGGTAACCTGTAGGCCTGAAATTCCTCCTTGTACACACTGCATAACAAGTACTGAATGTTAAATAGCAGGCACAGAAACACAGATTTCTAACATGTGAGAAACTCTGGAACTCAGGAAGTAATTCACTGTAAACAGTTGTTGAATCTCCTGCAGCCATAGCTAAACTATGAAGCAGATATTCTTTTTTTTTTTATTATTTGGTCTGATGGCTTCAAGACCTCACTGCGAAGTACAGTGGGTGGTATATGTCCAGCATGTCTGCGAGTTTGGAGGAAGAGCAGTTTGAGGCATAATTGCCAGCCACAGGCCTGCCAATGGTTCTCTGGCTGTGAGAGCATGGAAGAGGTCTTGTTCTGACCGGGAAGGTCAGGAAGAAACAACTTTTGCAACAAGAAATAAAAAGAGCGAGTTTCGGGAAGAACAAATCCTGCATTTCTAATGAAATCCCATCAGGCATTTGTATCAGTATTATGCACATACTTTTGTGCTTTTTTTAAAGAAAAGAGAATATTTTCACAAGGCATACTTTTTTCTTATCTGAATCCGCTTTGAAGATGCATTACAGTGCTTACGGTCTCGAAAATCTTCAGTGGTAAATGATATCCGCTCTTGTTCTGCATGGAGAGCAGATGCTGTAATTGAGTAGAGACTTGATTTCTTGCACAGTCAAATTAGCTGAAGATGACCGTGCAGTGAACTGCAGGAGGTTTAATTCCCTGTGTTTACATCACTGGCAGAGCCTTTGTTTTGTTTGATTCACTATGCTAATATAGACTCCTTCTCAGATCACACACTGAGCAGTGACACGTTACACACAAACTGATGCACGATATCTGCCTCCCCCAATAAACTTGCTCTAGGTGTCAAAATAAAAGGGAGAATACAATTGGATTAAGAGTGTGCATGTGTACACACATTGCAATAGGTACTGAGAGAAGGCTTGTGGCAATGTTTTAATACTCAGGAACAGCATAACAAAATTATTGTTAATTATGCTTTTAATAAAAAGTGTTTAAATTGTGCTCTCTGGGTTTTATATTTAAGCAACATCTTTTTTTAAGAATCCCTTTCTAATTGAAATTTTTATGCAAAAATGTTAGACTGCTGAATGTATGAATTGTACCCGGATGGTACAATTTGGGTACAATTGTGGTTGTACCCTAAACGACTAATGCGGCATCACGAATAAAACATGGCATTTACCATCAGTCCTCTAGAGGTCTGTGTCACGACTTTGCCTAACTAAGTTGTGAAAATCACTTTGTTTTCAAAATGAAAAAAAAACTAAACAAAACATGGAAAACCATGTGGATACGTTTAGAAGAAAAATTAAACAATTACAAAAAAAAAAAACTGGTTAGTTTTCGGAAAACAAAACCACATGGTCAAGGTTAGGCACCAAATCAATTTGGTTGGGGAAAGATTATTTCAAACTAATCCCAGCCTCCCGGTGTGCACTTATGTACTTTGTCAAATGACCTAGGTCATGTGACATGCGTCTGCTTTTCACGCAGTGGCGATGACAACTGTCACACTGACACGCTTTTCTTTAGTGGACTGGTGGGTGTATTATATGCTTCAGCGTAAATAGTGGGATCTAAAAGACATTGGCGATCTCTTTAATGTTTCTTGTAACAGTTTTTTGTGTGCGTTATGACAAAATATATTCTAATGGGTTTTTATGTCCCAGGTCACCTCAGTCACATAACTATAAAAGGCATAGAAAAAGACCACTGAGATGTGTTTCTGAGTCTGCAAAAACAATTCATCTCTAAAAATGACTATCAGTGTTGAGGCCACATGAATTCAAAATCACAAAGGCAGACAATTCATAGTTGCAAGATAAATGTCATTACAAAAAGTACTGCAGGAAAGGAAGAACATCTAAGAATATGAATACAAATATGTTTAAACCCTGAGAAGTCTCTGCACAGATCAGAACGCTGTTTGAGCAAATCTGCAACTGCATTCACATGTTTCATTTAATACGCTTGATATACATAAGAATTCAAATCCGACACCAACTATCAACCGATTCCGTGTGCATCTGACTCTCTCAGATCTTGTGTTTATATTTTACTTTTTGTCTTGCTATCTGATCAAAGCTCCACAGTAAGCCCACATAGCCATTGATTTGCAGATAGAATCATTTTGCTGTTCATGTTGGTTACACCTTGTATCCAAAATTAACAGAGCATTCCTCTCTGCATGAAATGTACCAGAAAGTATAATGGAGTGATCAGTATCGTTGAGGCAATTTTGGGTAAAACTGAAGGTTGTCTGCTCTGAGATTTATAGATTTCTATTTGTGTTGCGCGTGACTACAATCTTCCATATCCCTCCCTCCTGTGATCCAGCAAAAGTTCATCCTGTTGTTACTGGCAAGATTACTGGGAACCTAATCTGAAACACTGCCGGATAAGAGATACTGTTTGTAGATTTATTCATGCACTATTTTTTGGGCCATGTCTCAAATCAGATGTTACAGGAGGGAAGATGTGAGTCACACCGCAAGCGAGCAAGCATGTAATGAAATGTTTAATGTACACATTAAGTTGGAAATTAAAAAAACACAAACGTATATCCGTTGAAAATCCTGCAAAACAGAAAGTGAGCATCAGGTTTCCACAAGAAACTCATAAAATTAATTAAAAAAAAAAAAAAAAAAAACAGGTATGGAAGTGTAAAAGAGAATGCAAAATAAAAATTTTATGAATGTTACATGCGCTTCACATTAATAACTACATTTACATCTAATCAAAAAAATATGCAAATGAGGGAATTTGCTAAAATCGGCTGTGTACTGGTCAGGTGGTTCCTGAATGGCTCTTTTTCACAACCTCCTTGTCTTATCTGACGACATGCCCACCCTTGCAGGATTGCTCAGAGCAATGCACACTGATTTGGCAGACTTGTGTCTTCAAACAAGAGAACCAATCAAAAACAAGGCTCAAAATTTGAACGCATAGTGCCAAATGAATGGAGCCTGTCTAGACATAGACAGAAGGCGAAAAGATGCGAAGCAACATGATGAATATAATCTTCTACATAGAAGCTTTTCACTGAAAAAAACACATTTGGATGTAACGCCTTTGTATGACATCCACATTTTGAACAGTAACTGTAATTTAGTTACATATTTTCTCGCAGTAACTGCAACAGATTACAGTTACCTTTATTTTGTATTTACATAACTCAATCACATGAACTACTTACTCCCCATCACTGGTTATGCACAGAGCCTTAAACGGGGTGACTGATGAGGTCATACGCCACTAATGTTCCTCAATGGTGCCTGTGTTCAGCGATCCCTCCCACCCCACTCAAGTTTTAAGCGCACTTCCTTTGCGGAGTGTTAAGATTGCGAGATGGGACACTTCGACATTTCTTAAAATCCTAATGGGTTTGGCGCTGGGGGGAAGAGGGTGAAACTTAATTGGAATAGACTTTTTTACCTCTAAATTTTAATGAACTGCTGGGCTGAATGTCTCTTATTAGGTGAAATTGTCCATTAGCATTTTAAATGACCAGCTATCTTCATTATAATCAGGGCGAGATGCATTTCTGTGCTGAGGATCTATTGATTGCTTGGCAATGTCAAAGTCTGCATGAAGACATAGAAGCAGACGGCGTGTGACAGGCCTCGGCTGCAGCTGAAAGAGGATCAGTGCAGCAGTCGGAGCAACCAGGCGGAGGGGAAAAGGGAATAATCCGTTTTGCACACTTTCAAATAATTACAGTAATATGAAGATAATTACAGTGGAGGCATTCCTGCTTTATCATGAGAAAAACATGTCCTGTACAGTAATTCAATTTATGCTTCCTGTGAAAATAATCAGTCATTTTGATTACACACAGTGGAGATGACACTGTTGTAATTGTGTTTTGTTTTTCTGTGCCAGATGCATGGATTTTAAATTGTGTGTGTGCCCTCCATATTTTACTATACCAAACTAATGCTGTGTGTGTGAGTATTCAGCAGAAATTACTTTTGTGCATATTAATTACATTCTAGCAGTCTGGAGTGCTATTATTAAGCATTTTCACAAGAGAAACTGTGATGAGAGTAGAATAGATGCATCAAAAGCTTTTTACTAATTACTTTGAATTCACGATGATGTACCGCAGTCTCTGCGTCAAACTATACATTTAAGCACAGTTAATATTTGACAAGAGCCCTTTTTAATTGCTTCCCTCTGAAAAGGAAGAAAATCATTTAAAATTCAGCTGCACATAGACATCTGCTGTTTGATTTCTGTTGCCACGTTCTAATAGCTGTAATGAAAAAAAAGTGCTACTTATTTCTGTCAGCTTTCAAAGCACTAATGATAAGAGAATGATTATAATGTTTGAATAAATGTTAAATAGTAATTTTCTGAAAGCCTCTGTTTAATAATCACTGATGATTTCTTACTAGGGTAGTTTGAGGTTTTCCACTTCTCCAAATTACCCAGAGTTTCTTTGATAGCTTTGACAGTTTTTCAATTTTTGACTCAAAGCACCCCAAGCAAATATTTGAAAGACTTTCCAGACTAAAGCAAACTTGAGACCAAAGTTGGCAAACATTTGCAGTGTATATCACACAGACCTCATATACAGCCACAATCGCGTGTGCCCCCAACTCATTATCAACCTCGGAGCCCAAAATATGATCACAATAATCTCATTTTAATTTGAGTTATATTGCAGAAGGGGGGGGGGGGGGGGTGTTTGGGGGAGGGGGGGGGTAATCAGATTGTCCTAGTTGGAGTAGGGAGAGTTGGCCAGTGTTTGAGAATACTTCCAGATGGTGCTGAGCTGGCAGACTGGCACTGTGGAAAGCTGGGGACCCCCTCCCTCAGAAAGAATGCCCTCACCCCTCCACCCTCCGCGTGCTCTTCTTCACCATTTCCCTTTTCCCTCTCCAATCTCAGGATTGTTGCCCCTAGTTGCCCTCCTGATTTCCTCTTCCTATCTCTCGCTCCCCGTCTCATTTTCACCTCTCACCTCATTCTTCCCTCCTCACCCAGCCCCTTGCCCCTCCCCCGTGTCACTCCCTACCTCCCTACAGCTTTTTGCTTATCCAAACAGGTCTTGCAATGTGTTGGCCCAACATAAGGGCCAGAGCCAATGCAGCACTGCCCCCCACTCCTTTCCCCCCCAACCTCCTCACTCTCCTAAGGGGGGCGACAGAGCCCTGCCCTCCGATTACACTGGGGGCGAGGGGTTAGAATACAGCCCTGAGGGCCGGCAGCTGTCAATTAGTGATAACTGCCGAGAAAGAGACACACACACACACACACACACACACACACACAAACACACACACACACACAACACACACACACACACACACACACACACACACACACACACACACACACACACACACACGCAGACTCCCTCCCTTTCTTCCCCCTTGCTCCTTCGTTAATCAGGGGGCCATCACCTAGCAACGGTGCTGAGGAAGTCCTCAATAGGGATGCCTGGTGAGAGGCACACATAAATGAGGATGAGGTGGAGAGCGGAGGAGGAGGGAGAGAGAAGGATGAGACATAGAGGGGGGTAGATGGAAAGAGGATAATGAAACCTCTCCAGAGAACGTTTTGATGTGAGACACACATTGTTCACGTGAAGACTCACTGTTATTTATACATTGTCCTACATATCCACAGGTGTTTGTCGACCAAACTTTGCTAAAAATGTTAGTTATTTCTTTCATAAACTTCTTTTCTCTTGTTATTACCACACATGATGATGAGTTGTACAGTAATATGTATGACATTTTAATGTGTCTCAATCAGGGAGGACTTTTGAAGGATGTACACATAAAAACAGCTTCACTGAAAGAAAGTGACAGCCTCCTCCTTAATATATTCACTTCATCAGCCAACCTCATTGCCTCGTTCCTCCAGGCGAGTTCAGTGCTCTTGCAAACACATTAATATGAGGTGAATATGACTGCTGCATGCCAGAGCTCCCCCACACCCACCCCCCTCCTCCCGTGCAACCTCCGTCTGACAGAGTGGCAGCACATAGAGCCATGAACAGGTGATAAATCCTTGTCAGGTTTTATTAAAAACCAGCCAGGCCAAACAGAACACCTCATATTGAGCTGTAATACCCAAGGAGACACTGTATGAGGGAGAGCGAGAGCCTTCCTGTTTGGTATGCTCTCCAGCAGTGAACTACTGTCTCTACTCTGATGTCATTAAAGTGGGAGTGGAGGAGGGATAAAACCTCCAAGAACCCCCACACACACACACCCATCCACACACACACCCATCCACACACACACACCTCTGCCCCCTACTGGTGTGCCAGACCAGGGGGCAGGTGATCCTTACTTTCTCCTCAATGACGGGGCTCTGACTTTAAAGCTTTGTCATCTCAAAGAAAAGGAGAGGTGAATCTTTCGGTGTCAATTAAAATAAAAGTCATCATTTAACAATGACATATGCTTGGGCCTTTTCTGTGAGACTGACACTTAAAAAAGCATTTTCTATTAAACGGGGAAGGATATTTAATCCTCACTTTGCAGACATGCGCTTCCAGACACAAAAGCAAACACATCATCAAAAAAAAACCGACAGGATACATGCACCCTCAAAGTGAATTTTGTATTTCTTTAAATATGTTATTTTCTCTCCTGCTCCCTGACAAGTGTGCCTCACAGTTGACCTCTTTGCAGGTCAACCTGCCGACTGGACAACAATAGAAATCATCACTTTGCTCATTATTTATTTACCTGGCAGAGAAGCACTTTTGAGACAATTAATCAAGTCAGTGAAAGATTTATAAGCAGCTTGACGGGAGTGCTCAGACAGTAAATGGGGCAGGTTGTCAAATACAGGGAGTGATCTGTGCAAACCAATTACTCTGTCATGTCATGACGACCCACATAACCCGAGCATGGGGTTGTTGAAAAATATGAAGCTGAAAGTATGCCTGTGATGCCTGCGGTGTGAGTTCAGTCTCTGAGCAGCAGACTGGACACCGTCATCACTCTGCAGAGAGAACAAGCGACCCACTCTCTTGAAGAATGCTTTTTCCTTGATGTGGACTAGCACATAAGAACACATGTCCTTGCATGTACGCCTCATAGACTCAGACGCATCCAGTCACACACTCACATACACAATTTGCGACAACACCTTAACAATGCTGACAGTACATGTGGCTTCACAACTCAGCGCACACACCATATGTAAAAGCTTGTGTCACCTCAGCACATTTCAGCAAGACTGTCTGAAAGGAGATAGCCTAGCTCCTTTCCTTCCTCCCTCCCTTGTTTTCTCTCAGTCCCTCTTCCTCCCTCCTCCCTGCCTTTTGTCCTTGATGACCAAGCTGTTGGGTGGTCCGTCTGACCGCTGTGACCCTTGGGCTTGGGCTGACGTAAATTCACTAATGGTTACCGTCTTTCTCCTCCTGTGACAGGCCTTTCTGTGCTCAGCTGATGTGAGCGAGTTTTCCTACGGAGGTAGAGTGGACGGAGGGGAGCTGGTGCATGTGTGCGTCGGTGAAGAGGGGGAGGTACTTGGAATATTTGGGAACATTTCCATGCTTCCATTCCTGCCTGCAAGACCAGTTGGCCACAAGTGTTGAAATGCAGTTGGATCAGGAGTGCAGCAAACATGTACAGATTCTGCTTTGGGCCACTGACACACATATGAGACAAAAAAAATAAAAAAATAAATAAAAAAGCACCATTACACTTTGTGTGTTTGTGAGTAGTATCACTCCATAACCACTGTTTGCCAGCTGTGTCAAAGAGCAAAGGCTGGCATTTTGCCAGACTGCCGAGGTGCAAACCTCAGTTTGATCACACCAGAAACTTTCAGCTTATTTTTTCTCTCTAAAAATGTCACCTAAGAAAAAAAAACATACAAGTCATGTTCAACTAACTGAAACACAAAAGTCATCCAGGCTTTGATTTCGGCTTATGGCATTAAACAACACTTTCGGTTCAGTTCAGTTTGCTGGGATCTTTAATTTAGACGTGGTCATATCTGAGCTCTGAAGCAGCGTTTAACTTTACTGTTGCTCAAAACATAATAAAAGAAAACTGAGAAAAACTGACATTTTTTTGACACAGAACTGAAGTTCTTGCGTCAAGCCCACAAGCATTTGCTTAAGAAAAGTCATGGTCTGGCAGCTAAATTGGCCATTAGTGTGAATCAGATCAGGGTTTTATTTCATCCTGCAGGATTATTGCATGCATTCAGCATGTACATGTCTATGCAGCAAAAAATACGATAATAATAAAAGATACTCTATGAGCAGAGCACATTTTTTCCGATATATCTAACACAAAGGTGTTGGCCTGTGTGCAGTTCTCAAATTATTGCCATTTTTCCTCGTGCTTCGATGGTAAACACATGTAAATCCATGGCGATGAAGAGATTGTTAGCCTGCCTTATTGTTGTTACACTATGGCTCTCACAGCTGGAAGGTCTTAGAAAATCTTGGCATTGCTTTCTTGGATGGTCTTCGCTTTCAGTTGAGAAAACAGTTTACTCTCCACCTAAAAATAACAGAGTAAGAGCGCGAGAACAGGAATTGATCCTCTGTTCCTCTCTGTAATTCAGTCAGCCATTTACTGTAAATATACAGCTGGAAAAAGGCAAAGCTCTGGGCAAACTACAATGTTTAGATTGGCAAATTAAAAAGAAATCTACAGCATGGTTCCTATGATACGCAAGACAGTATATCCTCCTCATGGTTCCTCTCTCAATCTCTTCTTATACTTCACCCTGCCTTTATAAACACTGCAATCAGTGCATCTCTCATTCTTGCCATGTCTAACCCCACAAACCAAAAACAGATCACGTAAAACTGTGTTTTACAGGCAGAGTTCAAGGAGAGAAGTGTAAGCAGCGGAGCCTGCTGCTTCTTTTACGACGGCAGACAGAGAAAGTGAGCTGTAGGGAAAAAGAAGCAACAGAAATCCTGGGACGGGTCAGGGTTGAAGTGCACCATACTAACAGCGGCTGCCTGTAAACACAAGCACACCTGCCACTCTGCAAGTGTCTGCCTGCTGAGGAGAGGTTAGTGCTGTGGCGTCTCTCAGCCATGTTTATACAGTAACCAAAGAGAAAAGAAAAAGGAACCGAGGAGTGTCTTCAAAGACAACCTGACTCTCTGTAATCACTCCGGTTCGGGCTTTGATCTCAGGGAGGGGAGAGAGAAAATAATTACATGTTTCTGGGTGCCCTTTTGCAATGAATGAAAGACGATGTTAGATTTGAATCGTATGGTAATAGGAGGTTGTCTGTGCGAATGTGATGGGGAGGTGTTGAATGCTACTTGAGGGAAATAAAACAAGACCCGCTGAGACATTTTTGTTATACCAGCCCTGAAAGCTTCTGGCAACCTGCCTCATTCTGCTCGCAGCGAACGCATAGGAGGGGTCAGAAAACAACGTGCATGGGGGCTGACATTATCTAGCCCCCGGTGCACTTTGTGAGAGGGGAGGACACACTGACTGACTGACTGACCACTCTGCATTTCAAAGTGCCTCCACTTATTTGTGCCATGGTCCACTTGGAAAAAAAAAAAAAAAAAAAAAAAAAAGCTTTTATTTTGCGCTGGGCCCTTTTATGAGCGTCTCCCTATGATCTATGTGATAACAGTGCAGACTGAGAATGGTATTAGGATTCTGTTTTGCAGAGATTTCATTTTCCTTTCATCTTCTATCAGTATGAAAGCCACAGACATCAAGTAGTCTGGAGTATTGAAAGAGATGTCCCTGTTTTGACATAATAAATCTGAGTGCAGACAAGAGCACATGAGGCCACCTTCAAAGAGGTCCAGACAGCAAAATGTAGAAAATGTAAAACGTCTCGAGGAAGAGCTGGACTTTCACTGAGCTGAAGAAGAACAAAATCACAGCGAAGTTATTAATGCGGTCAATCTTTCATCATGATGATACCACCGACTTGACAAAGCGTCTCTTTCCATATTGAGTTTTGAGTATATGCTTCATAATAGATGAAAAGTGATTGAATGATCTGGTCAAACACTGCTTGCCTTGACTCTTATGCAATTACAAGCTAGATGTGAGGACGTGTAATCAATTGAGAAATCCATGACAGTTCCTCCATTCGGAACATGTGGGACGACAGCCAGTCATCCTTCACGTGCCCTTTGTGACTGATGCATCTACTTCCCGTCTACAACATGTATGACCATATTGCACGCACACACAACATTGGATCCTGCATAATGTATTGAGGTTGCCTAAACACGATGATGGCGAAACCAGCAATAAGTATCAGTCATCCTGCTGAGACTATGAGCTTGTATTTTGAATGATTGGGCTTTGAGAAGGCTCAGTCTGAGTGCTCGGTGTCGTCAGTGGGACTGCAGCTGCAGGCTTTGACTCTACAAATAGAAGTCACCTTACTCAGTTATTCTCTGAACAATCTTGACTGCTGAAAGCATTTAATAAAAATACACGTGCTTTTTCTTACTATTCTCCACAAAACCCAACAGGATCTTATTTTCATTGGACAAACTCAGAGAACAATTTATGCTGACGTTTTCCAGACAAGCGATTTCTTGTGGTCGCATGAGTGAGCACTGTCCTCGAAAGCAAAGCTGGAAGTACCATGATGCTATTGCAGGGCAGCGCTTTTAGGGAGGAGGACTGACTAGATGGCTGATATATAAAGTGTTTGTTAAGACACCTGTGACTGTGCTTTGCGTCATTTCTCCTGTCCATCATTGGTTTTTTTTAATCATTTATTTATGACCATAATCTCTCACGTCGCCTTCCTTAAAGTTATTTAGCTGCCTGAACTTAAAAAGACGGTTTGACATTTTGGGAAGCTTGGCCTACTTGTTTGCTCTTTTACAAAGAGTCAAATAAGAAAATCGATACAATGCACATGTATGAATGTTAAATTTGAAAATACAGACAAGCTAGGGGCACAGTAGGGTTGCATAAAGACTGGAAACAGGGCAACAGCTAGCCTGAATGTGTTCTGGTTTTCATACAAAAACTAAATGCTGCAGTTTCATAGGGGACCATGTGGTGCTTTTTCTTGCCCAACCAAAGGGACTCCCCTTAGGGATTACTGTTGACTGGTAAATTGATGGTGATGACAAGGACACCAGGACTGTTCATTAGCAAGAATGACAGGTTTTGGTAGGCAGATTTTGCCAACACTAGACAGAAACAGACAAAATGTTTCCCCGTTTGCAGTCTTTATGCTAAGCTAAGCTAACCAGCGACTGCACAGAACCATTTACTCTCAAGAAAGGTATCAGTCATCTCATCCAACAACTTCAGAAAGTGAATATGCATTTTCTAACAGTGATTTCTTTATCAAAACCTTTTTCAAAGGTTTTTTTTTCGTATTTTGTATGTGTGTACATGAGGACTAGTTGGGATTTCATGCATGGTGGATATGTGTATTTCCAGTAAATACAGAGACTGTAAACATATTGTCTTTTGGCAATACAAGCCAGCCCAGCAGTGTCATTTTTGCTTCATCCTGCGCAGCAGAGAGATGGCACATTACTGCGCGTAAGGTAGACGAGCACCAGAGGGAGTGTTTGCTGAGCTCCGCTGCTGTCACACCTGTGATTGGGCAGAGCGGAGATGCAAGGAAGCAGGGATGGAGAGACGGAGGAGTGGAGCCCAAACGGAGGGGAAGGGGTGGAAGGAAGGGAGGGGAAATAGATGCAGATGAAAGAAAAGGCAGTGACAGATTCAGAAGAGGGGCAGCGAGGGAGGGGTGGAGAGATGGAAGCAAGGAGAGAGACAGAGGCAGGGAACCCAGCAGGTGTTCCCAGCACGTCTGCCTTCTTCACTGCAGGATCTCATCCTCAGCCGGGGGAATGACGACGCAGCTACTACCATGCAGGCCAAACGACTGAAACAACACAGCAGCTAATCTATTACCACGGGGAGGGGGGGAAACAGGACGGAGCCCCGTGCAACTTTGCTTCTCCATATTTTCATTAGTACATAAAGAAAACAAAGGTTTTAAAAAGCACAGAACGTAAATGCAAAGTCTAGTAACAGAAAAAAATAAATATATATACAGTACATTATGTATTAAGGTATAATGCACTGACATGAAATCAAATACAGCCATTGACTACACACTTGAGTCTAATCAGCACTACACAGCCGGGAGAAGAGGTTTCAGAATTCACTAGATGACAAAATGCCATTTATGATGAGGATAAGGACATTTATATAATTTGATTGAAGAGCGTTCCAGGTTAACTGACTGATGGCAGTCGGGCCTGCTGTTCTCCTCCTTAAGCCTAATCCTGTTTCTGTGTCAGTTGGTGTGTTTTTATTGTGTCTGACACCAGGTGGATTATGTCGGTTAATTCACAATGAATCAAACAAAAGCTAATACTAATCCAGCGTGAGGCTTTGGTGTGATGTCTGACGCTCGGGATTAATTCACAACATTCCCCAACCAGCCTAATCCTCAATGAACCAGGCAGGATGGTAGCCTAACTGACAGTTTCTGCCTCGTTATGGCAGGGTGATATGCTTCACCTACTCTTTCCTTGGAAAATCCATTCTGATGAGTGAGACAAAGGGGAAGCCATTAAAGAAAGAATAAACTGGGCAAAAACTTTCCCAACAGCTTTTCTTCAGCAGCCATTAAGCCCATTTTGAAGCCTTTTGGAGTGGGTTCTGCTACACTTAAGGTTTAGGTTTTGACATTTTGAAATCAATAGGAGGCAGAGAGATGTTTTTTTTATATATATATATATATAGTTTCATGCGGACTAGGTGAAAACACTTCAATCAGGCCTGCAGAGGACCTGACACAGGAGACGGGGGGATCGATCCGTAATGAGTGGAGCCCTACCTGGGGTTCCACTCACGGATCGTCTCTTCTCAGCAACCTCAAATCCAGCAAATCTAACAATCCCACTACATTCACTGATTACATCAACTCACTAAAGTACATCTTGTCTGGAAAAAAAAAAAAAAAAAAAAAAATCCCTGTGGAAATGTTGTTCAAGCTGATTTTGTCCCTGGTAAAAAAAGCATTTTTACTTTTAGAAAAGTCATTTATTCGCAATATATTTAAAGTGCAGTTACAGACCGCCAACACTGAATTGTAACTAAAAACCCAAAGCTGATGGACCATTAGATTGATGCAGATAACAGGAAGAGACAGTTTTTGCAACTGCAATTACTGCGAAAGTGGGAAGAACTGTTAAAGTGTCAAGAGCTGAACTGCTTTGTAATAAGTGACATGAATAAACTGGCAAGCTATAAAACTGCCTGTGGACAGGGTAAAGTGACATCAGAGGTACTTTGGTTCTGATTACTCAGGTTTGTTTTCTCCATCCACAGAAAACAGTGTGTGATGAACAGTGGCTGGCTGACCCCCCCTTCTTTGTGCTCCTCTCTCCTCACCGCTGCAGCCACAGCCACTGTTCCAGAAATGTACTGGCCATTTCAAAAGATACTATTGTATCATCAAGCCATCCTACTTAATTACGCATCCAGTTGGCCTTCCTCTCTTGAATACGCAGTCCCTCTGGGCCCCACAGCTGCTCCTACTATGGAGGTTAAGTGCTAAAACATGTCCCCCCCCCTACTACATGACTCACAGAGGTATGGCGCCAATAGATTTCAAGTTAACTTGCAATACTGTAGGGTAACAGAAAGGGAAAGCTCAAGGAGGTGATGATCTGAAAATGTTTTTCACGAGAAACGCAGGAGCTGCTGCAGTGAGGAATAAAGCATTTAACACAAGTATATTAAACCAATATAATTTGCATTCTTTTTTTTTTTTTTAATATATTTCACAGTAAATCCTTAAAAGATAGGAGTGTTTCTTTCTTCTGCTGACTTCAAACAGCCCGTTCACCTCAAACTCTCTCCGTCTCCAGTAATTCATGTGATGTCATCAAGAGTAACTGACTCATTCTGCCTGAAATTTGATTTACCCACGTAGACAGCCGTGTCTCAGCAAGTTCGGAGGAGCTTAGCCTCCGTCGCATTAAAATAATCACTGACCTAGTAGTAAAAGTCATTGAGATGCTAACACCAACTCCCAAATTTGGAATGAAAAAAACCGCATGAGCCCATTTCTTTTTTCTTTTCTTTTTTCTTTGCAAAGGCGAATCTGGAAAAGCTGTCAAAGTATTCCACTATGAAGCATTAAAACGCTACGTAGCATTTTAGCACCTAGTAAATCTGCAGTGTAATATAGTGATGTGAGGTTTCCCCTCCGACTGTGTCACTTTGCGTGCGAGTGCGCACGTGTTTGTGTGTGCTCCATAGTGGATATGTTATATGGCGAGTCAGTAAAGCGGTCCAATGTGAAAACCATCTTCCCAAAGTCAGAGAAATGTGATGTGGATCGGCGCTGATAATAAATAGCCGCGATAACTGGGGGAGGAACCCATCATCCGGCAGTGAGATGGGTCTGCACGAGGACGAAGCAGCCATAAAAGCCTGAATGAAGAGATGTAAAACAATAAGGCCAGAGAGGATCGGTGGAAAGGAGGGCTGGGGAAGGTGTGGGGGGGGAGGGTTTAGGAGGGAGGGGTGATGACCCTGGCAAGCAGGCACAAGATGGAGATAGAGAGATAGACGGAGAGGGATAGAATGAGAGAGAAGGAGGAGGCGGAGGGAAGCGAGAGGGTGAGTCAGCCATGTCTGCACTCCATCAAAAGCTGTGTCAGTCACTCACTACCACCGACCGGCCCTACCCCACCTACCCTCTGCCCTCCCCCTCCGCTCCACTCTCTTTTCAACTCACACATTAATTCCACTTCTTTTAACCGCCAGCCAGGGGTGTCCTCGACTGAATGTCAATCCTCTGTTCAGGGTGACAGGAGAGTGAACGAGGGAGAAGGGAGCGAGGGCAGACGTGGAGGGAGGAGCGGTGAAAACTGCTTGGCTTGCTCAGAGGCGTATTTTATCTGAAGGTCTTACCCAACATGACCCGCTCCTTTCCATTTTAATTGCGCTCTGTTTAATATTACTCCCGTCTCTCCGACTGGCATTTAGAGACATTTGAGGAGATATCACGCTGTATCATAGCGTGTGACGGGCGTGACGACAGCAGACATCTGAGCCTCAGACATCCTGACAGACAGACAGACACACAGACAGACAGGGAGGGTGACGAGTGCACAGGCTGACATTGTCACTGAAAAGACAGTGTCCCAAGCAGCCAATGAAGGTGCTGGAGATGATCATCAAGTTGGCACACAACAAAACCAACTGCTGCTATGAATTATGGGAGTTATTCCCTGTGCTGGAAATTACAATTAATCAAAGCCAGTCTTATTCAAACTCAAATCAGATCTGGGCTAAAATTTATGTCCCAGCAGGTTCCCATTGAGGGCGACGGTTTTCTTTCTTTATCTACCGACACCAACCGAGAGGAATCAGGTCACTGTTGATACATGTAAGTAAGTATGCGTCTGTGTGTGTGTGTGTGTGTGTGTGTGTGTGTGTGTGTGTGTGTGTGTGTGTGTGTGCGTGTGCGCGTCCCGTCTTCATCCCACACAGGAGGCCTGATAAATAGAACACAAGCGGTGTATATCTGGTCAACATGGCATGCGTGAAAAATAATTACACTTAGGCTGACATCCAAGGTCGATGGGCTTCAACAGCTGCCCAATCATCTCTGGCTATTTTTCCTTCTCCTGTCTGGACTTGACTGAGTATAGAAAAAAATAAAATAAAAAAATAAAAACATTGCGCAGAGTGTTTTTCATGTTGTCATACGATAGCACATGAAGGCCTCGTTCAGTATCGAGAGTTAACTCTGAAGCAATTGCATGCTCCTTGGGGAGTGAGGGTCATACTCGTTGTTAGGGATAAGAGGTGGAAAGGGAAGATGTGCAAGGCTGATGCAGATCTATTTTTCAATACACATACATGCATTTACTTCACTATAACAGCCCAGAAATAGGTGTTGGCATAGCAACGTTTTCATTGCATATCTGGTTGGAGTCTAGATGGGGATCATATTGCAGAGGTGACAAAGAAACAAAGTTATTGTTATAGTTATTGGCTCCTTTTCAGATCATATTTATTATATTTGCATAGAGTTAATTAACATATGCTGACTGAGCTTTTATTACAAAAAGTTCAGAGAGTATCTTAAAATATGTGTAGCGTTTTAGTGAAAACTTACTGAAAAAACAAAATGAAAGAATATTTGGTTCTACTCTCTGTTCATAAGGCACAAGTTAGTATTCATCAGATCTCTGATATAAATAGCTTGCTTCTTACATGTAAGAGAAAGACTGCCTCCATCCTGGATGTTTTGTACTGGCGAGTCAGTCTTGGTCAGAAGAGCATTTGAGTGAAACACTCGGCTCACTGTGCCATGGCCCCGTGCTGCCAGCAGCCCACAGCGCACTCTCTCCAAAGAGTGAGAAATGGGCATGGGGAGATGTGGAGGCAGTCCTGGGTGAAATTCAAGGCCAAAGCACTCATGTCTCCTCCATCTACCACCTCCCACCTCAGGCGCAATACATTACCTCCCTCCTGGATATAATCACACCCAGCGAGGAGTGAGGTTTGGCAACACTGTAGTGAGTGCGGGTGTGTTTCTATTTATGTGTATTGGCCTATCTGCGTGTTTTTATGGAAGTGAGCAGTTGGTGCTGTGTGCCTGTGCGTACAGTGTGAGTGTTGTGTACGTGATTACTGATAGAAATGCACTGGGAATTACACCAAAGCCCACGTGTCCCCTTATAAGAATCCTTCTCCAGTTTATGCTCTTTTATTAGCACCTCCTCTTTTTCATTAACTGAAAAGGTTACTGGTGCATTTGAAATACCCCCACACGAATCGCTTACACCCTGCCTGCACATGGTTGAGGTATAAGGCCTTAAACCGATCCTTCTAACACCCCCTTAGACACACACACATGCACGCACACACACGCACGCACACAGACAACACTCACACACCTTAGTCTCCTTCAACTGCAAGAGGACATTTCAATGGCATTGTCCTCCCCTCTGCCTCCCAAACACAGGTAGGGAAATATTACCCAGGGAATAAATAACTTGGCCAGGTTAATTATTTGGCAGACGTGTCCGCAGATTAATAACAGAATAAAAATGCAGCGGTGGATGGTGGTGCTCTGAAAGGTGTGGGGGGAGAGGTTGGCGGAGGAGGAGGAGGAGGAATGATGGGCAATTGAGTGGAGTTATTGGAGAGCAACAGTGCATGTGCTGGCTTCAGATAGATGTAGGAGCGGGGTCTAGCCCAAGGCTGTGAATATGCTGTCTGGGAGGAGAGAGATTAACTAAGGCAGCTCGGTGACATCATGCCTGCAGAGACAGTTATGAGGAGTATCCATCACAGGCATCGCCTCCAAGAAATGAAAGAAGAGGAAAAAACAGAATTATATCTCAAAATGATATATAAAAATAAAATATGCACCAGGATAGGAAGGATAGTTTATTTGAATGGAAGGTATTGGTTCATCTAAATATTATAACACACTTCTGGTCATTCAGAGTGTTTTCTCCAGCAAATGAATCATTTGGCAGATGGATGCAAATCATCATTTCCAGCTGAGCGTGTGATTGCGGTGTTTCTTCTCTACAGCAGAAGTTATACACTCCAATTTTCTCCTGGAGCTCATAAACTTGGGGAGAAAAAAAGAAAAAAGAAGTAAATCAGCCAAGAGTGTTGATCAGTTCAATAAAATGAGAAGCAACCCCATGTGGAGCTATTATCATCACAAATGCACAAACAACTCAAATGCCCTTAATCTAGTCAAGGGGTAAAGCCTGTATTGACCTAGTGATGTCGTATGTGTGCATGTGCGCGTCTCAGTTTCTGACCTAGTCTGCTCAGTGCAGTGAGTCCCTGAGCCCTGTTCACCTGAGGAGGGCAGACTGGGGTAATTTTCCTCTCTTTGAAGACAGAGAGAGAGAGAGAGGAGGGAGGACGGAGGAGGGGTGGGGGTGTAGAGAGAGCGAGCGAGCGAGCGAGAGAGCGAGAGCGAGAGAGAGAGCGAGAGAGAGAGAGAGGGAGAGAGAGCGAGAGGGGGTGGATTTCCTATAGATCTCCATATAGGTTTCTTTTTTCCCTCTGAGAAATTCTCCATTTATATTACCTTTTATTGCTCATCTGTGTTAGTGAGATTTCGTATTTAGATATAATAGAGTAACACTCTCCGTGCATGCCTACACTTAAAACAAACAAAAAAAAAACAACCGACATATGCACACCAGAACAACACATTGGGAATGTGAGGTGTTATATACTGTTTTGTTTATTTGCATTTGATCTGAGAGTTTAATCTATGGATTTACCAAACAGGGTAAGATAACAGGGGGAACTCATTTAACTCAACTGACTGCTGTGCTTCCACTGGTATTGATTAGTAGCTAGATCTTAGGTCTTACATTTTGCAAGCCAAACTCTGTTTTCTAAGGGGACAGAGAGATAAAAAGAGAAGTAATTGAGAAAAAAGACAGATTGAGAGAGAGCGGAGGGAGAAACCATAGACTCCACGGAGGCCCTGGTCATTTTCATGCACCAGGCCCTTTTGCCTTTCCCTTCCCCCCATCCATCCATCTATCTGCCCTCCACCCACCCATCTCCCCTCTCACCCCTCTCACCCTGCAGGGCAGGCCCTGCCTTCCATCTGTTGTCTGTCCCAGCTAGGAGCAGCCCCGTTCCCCCTCCACTTGCATTTACAATTCAATTAAAAGCAACAAGCCCCTTCTTCCTCCTCTCTTTTTTTTTTCTTTTTTTTTAGCCGTGCCTGGATGAGCACAGCAGAAAGGCCCATACCCCATGTAGTGATGCAGTCATGACACACACTTACTGGGGCACTGCTAAGCAATACCAAGCCCACAGATGATGCAAACACACAATGACACATAAATACACAGAGTGTGTGCAAAAGAGCAAGGGAGAGGGACACACGGAGATGAACACACTCACGCACACAATGATTTTTTTATTTTTTTTTTAATAGAAACAGACTACGAAACAGGGTTGGTGGGACTTAGCCCAGGAACAATACAACTGAAGAAAGTGGGTCACACTTTGCATTAGAATAACGCATGTAACGATGATGTAACAACTCAACAAGAAGTGAAAAAAATTGTTTTATATAAAAAAAACTTGTCAAATTAATGGGCCAACATTGTTTTAAGAAAACATGTTTGCAGGAGAACAGAAATCCTTGTGCTACTTCGTATCGTGACTCTCTTGGCCACCTATTTTGATTTGTAGAGTTAATGATTCTGCTCCAGAAAGTTTCCACGGAGGAATGATGACGCTTCCCAAGTCATCACACTTGATCATCTCTTTACAATTAACACAGCTTTCTCATAAACAGTTTTTTTTGGTAATCTTTTATGATAAAATCTATGGGTAAAAACACATTACAAACGCTTGGGAGTCTAAATTAAGTCCCACAAAAATATGTCTCTCTTTCTGCTGTAATGTGAAAGCAATATCCACAGGCATCCCTTCTCGTGGAAAAAAAAAAAAAAAAAAAAGAGGGGAAAAATGAGAGTCTTTAATATTTAATTATGGTGGTGCCAACATGCAACTTTTATCACTTTCTTGTGTCATTTGCATCTCCGGCAAGCCCAGAAGATATACACAGAGAGCTAGTGAGAGAGACACAGAGAGAAGCGGAGAGACAAATAAAGACTACAGAGTCTGATGTAGAGACAGAAAGGGAGAGGAGGCTGAGGAATAAGAAGAAAGACAGGCAAAGGGAGCACGCTGTCATAGGGGAACCCGTATGACAGAGAGAATGAGCTTGGGAGAGATAAAGGTGGAAGATAGGGGAGGAAAAACAAAAAGGGTAGGGCGAAAATAAAGATGAAACACACTGGGAAAACGCTAGAAAGGGGAAAAGAGCCACAGAGACTCCACAAACAGACCTCCTACTCAATGGGGCCAGTGAATTTGTACAACTATGGTATCTTGTACTGCAAGATGTATGCATTTTTGTGTAGTTTGGCTGCAACATCTCCGTCTGTGAACAACCTTGAGTGCGGTCTGTCTATAGGTCCCAATGTCCCTACACCCCCCTCGCCCCATCAACCGTTTCCCCCTGCCACAGGGCCTAACTCCCTGCCTGTCTGAGGCGCTGTGGCAGACTGCGTTAATGACTGATAATGTGTGTAATTACTAGCCCAACAGCCACGCGGAGCTGATGAAGAACCAGACCGGCGCTGCACTCCTCATCTAGGGCCCCTTGTTCCCCCTCATTCACTCTGAATGGTAGTGGGCTCTAAATGAAGCCTTATTGGATGCTGCTGCTGCTGCTGCTGCTGCTGCACTTCGAGGGCTCACAGTCATTAAGACAGCCATCTAAATGAAAGGAAGGAGGGAAGACTGTCATTACCATAAGAATGCATGTCAAAGCAATTTTGATGTGGTTTGAATTTTGATGCAGAAGCCTACTTAGAGTGTTCAGTCCACATTAAAGTACATATAGCATTCACCGCTAATTTACCAGATTATATAGCTATGCAGGGTTCTCATTCAACTCACCACCTCCACATTGGAAGTACATTGTTAATATATTCATCTACTTTTCCTACAAGTATTTCTTCACTATATTTTCCATGGGCAGGGTATCCAAGTTGCTGTAAATAATTAATACCCTGTGCACAAAAACGGGACTGGAGTCCTGGGCCTCCACCTGTGTAAACTCATAAAGCTTGTGTTCAAACCTCGGGGCTGTGAAATGCTGTTTCTGCTCTGTTATGGGAAGCCATGAGATCGTCTCAGGGCATGTGGGGACATCGGCTAACATTCAGGCCTCCTCACTAGTGGCAAGAGCAGATGTGAGATTTGCAGGACGTCAATGTTTTCCTGTCACTCTACTGCTAGGTTTGCCCGAGGCCGACCAGTTTAAACTGATTGAAATGCGTTGAACTGAGGATGCATGGGGAAACGGAGAGAGCAACTCTCAGTGAGCTTGCAAAGCACTCTGCACTGGGGGTTTGTCTTAAACTGTGATGCACTCCCCTCCACACACTTAGGAATACGGCATTTGCTGGTTTTTCAGTCTTTTTTTTTTTTTTTTTTACAGCTGCCACAGCCAGTCTGTCAGTCTGCTGAAGTGAATAATCTTCTGATGTTCATTCATTTTAAAAGACTTTAAAGGGAATACATTTGAGCCACACATGACAGATGTAATGGTAAATATACAAGAAAACCCAGACAATTTCAATGGGTTGCTGCAACTAGCTGATCAGTAAAGTTCTTAAGTATAGGACATAACAATGTGCATTTGCTATGAGGCAGTTCACACACTTAAATTACTCTATATTACTCTCACTGTACATCTGTAGAGTATGTATCTTGTGTTTTTGCCAAGCTGTGAGGTCTACAAGTAAAGGAGCAGAGTGCTGAGCCGGTGGTTGGTGATCCTAAATCAGGCCCCCAACTGTGTGAATCTTGATTAGGGCCTCAGCTGTTTTCTTACCCCATAAATTATTCAATCCTGTTTACTCCTATGATCACTTTTAAACTACATAGCTTCAGACAAGCGTAGCTTGATTTCAGTGATTTTGTAATGTGATGGAAAGGCTAGTCAATCCATACTAGCAAGAAAAGGCACAGTGAAGTATAGAATAGTGAATGGTTCTTGTGTCGAGACTCCATCAATGATAAATCTGAGCACCAAGCAACCCACTCTGGGGCTTTTAGTCTGGAGGGAGACCGCCACCTCAGCACCCTGACCTCAAATCCGGTGTTGGCATTGTTCACATGCAGCAAAGAGCAACAATCAGACCAAAGTGCTTTCAGTGTCAGACAATCAAAATGTTCCCATGAAGAGAATAGAACACACTGAGAAACACGTGAAGATTTGAAACACCACTTTAAGCTGTTTAAACCT